>NW_015234721.1:0-699 GCF_001447785.1 Gekko japonicus | reverse complement strand
CCAACATTGGCCTCCTTATACATTCTTATGAGGGGATTATCATCCTTCCTAAAGGGTTTTGTTCTGTCCAAACAGAAAAGGAGCATTCTGTGCATTTAGAGAGTGTAGAGCTTGCTCCTTTTCACCCTGCAACTGTGGCTATAGCCCCAGTAGAGTGAAGTCCTGGTTTAAGTGAAATTTAGATGTCACCTTAGGAAGGAACCAGAGCAAGGGTTGGAGAACTACTCTGGGGGTCAAAGATTGTAAGGAAAGAGGGTTGTACTTGAACACCTGGAGTTCACCGACCGTTCTGGCTTATGTGATGGTTACCAGAAATACAGTTTTTAGGGTAAGGGGCAAGCGGTCATGGGTTCTAATAGCTTGCCTATAAGTTTTTGAACGTTGACAGGCTCCACTGAGGAACCTGGTAATGAACTAGGGGAATTGACTTAGTAATCCGTAATGAAATAATTTTGACTCTCTTTGGCAATGAAAGATTTTCAGTACAGGAGTAGATATAGGCTATGGCTCCTAAATGACCCTTACAGATAAGGATGAAAGTCCCCCTTGGATTAGGTGTAGGAAGTACTTGAAGATAAGTGGGACAGTATGGCCTGTAATAGGGTCTAGGTTTCGTATCAAGAGGCACTGAAGGGATTAACCTCAATGTCTTAGCAGTAAACTTGTCCTTCCTCATTTTATTCCGTATCTCATCAGTAC
>NW_015234720.1:0-699 GCF_001447785.1 Gekko japonicus | reverse complement strand
AGAGGTTCCGGAACTCCATTCCGGCGTGTTCTCTCAGAAAAAAAGCTCTGATTCCAGGAGATCTCCCCAAAGACCGATGAAAAATTATTTTTAAAACAAACTTCTCTCCTCCACTGTCACCAAAAAAATACGTAAGACAAATCTCCTGGGTGTTCCCCTATTCTTAGGGGAATTTTTTTAATGTTTAGGCACAAATGACTTCTTCCAATGTGTCCCCTTCCGTGACTGAATTAAAAAATTGCCCCATAGAAGAAAAACACATCAGAGGTCTGTTTGTTTTTACATGTTTCTGACTTCGAAGGATTTCTTGAAAAATACGTATTAAAAATAATTTCCCTCCCCGCCCCGTGCACTTTTTGGGGCTTTGCCTTCTTTGTTGGTTTTTCAGGAGACATCACTTAGGTCATGAGGGCAGAGGCTCATGTGATCACAATGCCAAGCCAGAAGAAAACTACAAAAGGAATCCTTTCTTTCGCGAAAGATCACAGAGAGCACGGCGGCCAGTGTTTCGCTTCAAAGGTAGAGAGACCCCAGGTGAGATCAGAGGGTGCCACCTGTCACGGCTCCTGCTGAGTGCCAGCAAGCGGCCCCAGCAGAGGATCTAAGTGCTACTGGGGATGAGCTCCCGATGCTGGAAACTCCCGCACCTGACAGGCCTGAGCTTCCAGAAGCCACCCCAGCAACAGCTGAGGCAGAAGC
>NW_015234719.1:0-699 GCF_001447785.1 Gekko japonicus | reverse complement strand
TTTTTACCAGAAGTGATGCAGTGCCACATGCAATGCTATGGGTGATCCTTCACCCACATCAGGGGCTTGGCGGCCCTTGTGCTTTGCACACAAACTGAGTGAAATTACTATGCTCTAATCCACAGGCTGTTGTTTAAATAAAGAATAGGCAAACCAGTCAATCAGTTAAAGGTTTATCCATAAACAGTGGTGTTCCCCCCCTCCTTTTTAGGTCTTTGGTGTTTGCCTAAATCAGTGCTTATGACTAAGAACCTGTTTCAACTAGCAGCATTTCATGCACATTCAGGAAGAAGCAAACTGAGCGGTCTGTTTGAATGCCTTGACCCAACAGTGACTCTGATAGAGAGTGATATCCTCTACTGCACAGGTGCCCAAAAAAGGCCACTGGTAATAAAGGGACAAAAATTAGTACCCACCGCAGCAAACCTGTCTGGCATGTTACTCAAGCTGGTGACAAGATGAGAAGATGTGCTGACCCAGTTGCTCCAAAATGTTGGGGCTGGCTCCTAGAGCTAAAGAAAATTGATCAAAGTTTGCTTTATATTATCATTCATAGAGTAGAGAAAGTGTAAAGAGAAATATTTTTTTCCTCCCTTGCTCCTAGTATGACAATTCTGGGTCAGCAAATAAGCACCATTTTACGTTTTGTTACAGATAAAAGAAAGGACTTCTTTGATTGTGTGGATCACAAAAAAACTG
>NW_015234718.1:0-699 GCF_001447785.1 Gekko japonicus | reverse complement strand
CCCCCCCCTGCCATCACAGAGCAGTGGGGAGGGAGAGGGACAAGCAGGCAGTGTGGTTGGAAAGGGGGTAGCTGGGGATTGGCAGGCAGAGTAGCAAGGGAGGAGGCAGGAAGATGAGCAGAGTGGCAAGTAGGTAGAGTGTGGGGCACACACCGATGGGCAGGCAAAGCAGTGGGGTGACGGTCAGGAAGGCACAGTGGGTGAGTGGTTAGGCAAGATCCCCTCTCCCCCATTAGTTTCTTGCAGGTCCCTGTGGGAAGGCAGTGTGAGCTCAAAGGTGGACAGGTAAGTGAATGAGCTAAGGGGAGGGGGTGATGCCCTCCCACAAGTCTTTCAGGTCCTCAGTTGTACCATGTAATGCTTTATTTGCTATACTCATTCTAAAAACTTAAATTGCTTTGTGGAATAATAATGAGATTATAATGACCAGTAAACAGTTGTGGCCTGTATATCAAGTGTACACATGAATATATTGTCATCAAGATTAGTTTAGATAACCTACTGTTTTTCTTAATCATTAATGTGGTAATTGGCTATTCATGATTCACCAGGATAAAAGGTGGCATCCCAAAGTGTGGACATTCCCTCAGTAACCTCCAGACATAATGGGGAGCCACTACTACTCATTAAGCTTGGCTGTCACAGAAAAAGCTGATTTGTGAAGTAGTTTGTCAATCAATCAATTTATTGTAGCAGTCA
>NW_015234717.1:0-699 GCF_001447785.1 Gekko japonicus | reverse complement strand
CTGTGGTAGCAGCTGCTGCCAAAGCAAAAGCCTTCAAAAGCAATCCGAAGGCTAATCAGAAGCCTTGCTAGGCAAAAGCCGAAACGACCCCGACCTGCTTTCTAAAACCGCTTGGTGGACACCAGGAAAAATATCAGCAGCACCATGGCACCGACGGGAACCATGTTGGAGGCCCCCTTCTAGCCAGTCCAGAGTGTCCTAAATCAAAGTGGTTTTGTCTTGGTCTTTGCCAAGAGTTATGGACTCACCTCTTGTGCATCCCTGGCTGCCTTTGCGTCATCCTCATTGTAGCGATTGCAGTTGTACCTGGAAGAGATGTTACAAAGGAATCTTCTCTGAAAAAGCAACTCTTTTAATTGAGCAATGTAAGAATAAGCCCCTCCAATACCCTTCCCAGGCCTTAAGGCCTAAACAGGAACAGCAGTTCACTACAGAGCAGCCTGGGTTTGTTCACCCTAAAAAAGGGGGCATATGCATGTGTCTGCAGTCCAGACATGCCTATCATTCTGAGCCTCTGTGCTTCCAAAGAACCAAACCAGGAGGGTACAATTAGACCCACAAGAAACAGCTGAGATACAACTCCTCAACCTACCAGGCAGACCCATGTGGCTCCCAAGGGCCAAGACACACCCAGCAGAACTCTGCTTTACAATTCTGGTTCCGACACACCATGTGATTACAGCCGCCATCCTTCTCTAT
>NW_015234716.1:0-699 GCF_001447785.1 Gekko japonicus | reverse complement strand
TGGGATATTTTGAAATAACGGAGGATTGTGTGAGCAACAGAAGAATGTTTTCCCCTCACACACTGAAAAGTAGATTTAGAATCCTCCTGAGATCAGACAGCACAATCAGCTGGCAAACTTGAGCCTTATCACCACGTTTAGAAAGCCAGAACCTGGTTGAGGGCGGTCATTGCATCATGTGCCCAATTCCAGAGGAAGCTCAAATGCCTTAAATTCACCCCTTCCAGCTAATGTTCCTGCAAAGCGTGTGCTTGCTATAATCTGCTCTCGCAAGCAACAGCAGCCTGGGCCTCAGCCTCCTCCTGCTGCTGGACAACTGCTGAGGCAGTGGGTGGCTTCATCTGGCAGGGACAAAGCCAGCATCCAGTGAGCTTGGCAGCCACCTGTGGCAGCGGTGGGCAGTGTCGGTGGGGAGCCCGGCATTGAGGCTGTCCATCAGGGCAGCAGCAGAGGTTGCTCTGGAGGCTCTGTGCCCATGGCCGGTGGCTCTGGAAGATTAGGCACACATAGGGGTTGAAGGTGCAGTTGGTGGCTGCCATGATACTTATTGCCCAAAGTGGTCCAAGTTTCCTCAGCGGTGCTGGTGGGGGAGGTGAAAGCCAAACCCAGATCCAGAACAAAGCATGGGAAACCACACAGTTCAAACAGTGTTATCCGTGCCAAAGTCAGCTGCAGTGCCCAGGCCCATGCATGGGGCAG
>NW_015234715.1:0-699 GCF_001447785.1 Gekko japonicus | reverse complement strand
GATAGTTTTGGCAGGTGTTAGAGTACCTTTGGATGAATTTTGCCCTTTTCTAAATGGGAACATGCTCCCATTCCATGTGGCCAAAGGGTCAGAGACAGGAAAAACCAGTAAGGCACAGCAGAAGCATTAGTCCAGGCCAGGCCAGAGGTCAGGATCCACAAGGCTGCCCAGGAGTGTAGTCAGAATCAAGCAAGGAGTCCAAATTCAGGAACTAGACCAGGGTTTATCAGAAGCAAGAAATCAAGTACAGGGAATGGAGTCACACAGACATAGTTGTGATGGCTTTATTTTAAACCAGGGCTCATCGTCTTCAAAACATATTGGCAAAATTAGATCCATGATCCAGAATATAAGAAGGGAAATCTTACTGCACCGGCACTTTTGTCTTCTCCTACCGAAGTCTTCTGATCACTACTGGAACTGATGCCCAAGCAGTTTGGTAGAAAAATCCACTTGTGCCGCATGTGAGAAAACAGAGCTTGTTCTTACACAGTCCTGAGTGCCATTAGGCTTACTCCCAGAGTCAGAAGCTCTGGAGCTTGCCACAGCATGCTCTCAGAACTGCCTGCATAAGAGAACTGCTGATTGAATCTCCTTTGCCCCACAGCGTCACCCTTGAGATGGCCAGAAGAACTACTCTAATGAGTGCATTGTGATCAGGTGAGTGAAGAAGCCAATGAGAGCTACCCTGGAGATACA
>NW_015234714.1:0-699 GCF_001447785.1 Gekko japonicus | reverse complement strand
CGGTTTCCGGTTTCGGCGACAGCAGACGGCATTGAGCGAGCTCCTTGTCTCTGACTGTACTCTTGCTGGATAAAGAGAGAAACAAGGCTTGTTTTCTCTCCAAGTTCTCCGGGTAGGAGGCTTGTGCAAGGTGGGCTCGTTTTGGGTGGAGACGGCGGCGGCGGCGGCTTGTTTTCAACCCAGAACCTTCACTGAAGCGACCAGCCAAGATAAGTGGGTGCAAGTTTTACTTGGAACCCGTAGCCGTTCCGGTGTGACCGAGGAGGAGCAGCAGCGGAAGACTTACCCTGACTTTAGTTTTGTATTTTTTGAAGAAATTGTGTCCTGGAAGCTTGTGAATTAAGTGGATTCCCCAGAGGTTGCCGAAGTATCGGAGACATGGAGACGCGGAGACGCGGAGCGCGGCCGACGCCCACAGGCCAGGTAGCTGATCACGACTACCGAGGAGAGAAGCAAGAACAAGGCGGCTTGATTGTGTTCGGTCCCCGGGTTTGCGGTGAAGATAGAGAGAAAGAGAGAGAGATCGGGAGTACTGTGGAGGACTCAACAGCCTGTTCTGATACGGAACGAGATCATTTGGACCTGCCTAATCGGACTGGAAGGGATCTGTGGCAAGACTGGTGTAGAAGCAGAGCAGCAGTGAACTGATCGATTTTTCGACCATCGACCGATACAGTCTGCTGAGGTGGGGGAAAAAAA
>NW_015234713.1:0-699 GCF_001447785.1 Gekko japonicus | reverse complement strand
TAGGATCTCCTGGCTGTTCTACACACAACGCCGTACAATAATTAGTTAATTAGTGTTTTGGCCATCTCTCTGCCACCTGGGCCTGGTCTGACCCTCTGCTGCAGTGCTGTTTGCATGCCAAATCTTTCCTGTTCTGTTCCTAGTACTGTGTCTCCCTGTCTGTACTAGCCCACTAGTACAGACAGGGAGACTCGGTATCAGGATATTGAAGAAGAATCCTTTGAAACAGGACTACATCTGAATGCCTGTCTGTGTCTTGGAATTGTTTTGTGTGTGAATTGCTATCCCTTGGTCAATTTGTAATTGCCCTCTTCTTTACAAGCTGTGCGGTAATAATTGTCAATAGTATATTTACAGTGTTTGCTGTGACTGTGTATTTCCCTGTTTGCCTGTACTGGTTCCTTGTCTGTTTTCCACCTTTGCAATCTTGGCATCGTTATTGGGGCGTTATTGCAGCAGAGGACTCTCTGTGGCCACAGTTAGGAGCCAAGAACCTTCCCATTCCATGTTTTTCATGATTTTTTATTTTTCATAGTCTATGCTGATCTTTAGCTCTGTTTAAAGAATTTGGAAGAACGGACTCCTTTTTTTTGGTTTTTTTGGTAACTTCATTCCACATTTTCCTGGCCGTTTATTTAAACCTTGCAGTTGCTGGTAATTGTGCCTCAGTGTTCAAGATCTCTGCAACTGTGTTATACC
>NW_015234712.1:0-699 GCF_001447785.1 Gekko japonicus | reverse complement strand
GCAAATGCTAGATGCAGATTGGGCCATTAACTACGACACTAACTATATATGTGCCAATACAGTGCTAATGGGAAAAGAATTTATTTGAGGAATCCAGTGAAGAGTGCAGATTGAAGGTATCCGTTAATATACAAACATAACATAGTCAGTACTTTACAGCGACTGCAACATAGTCTTTAATTGAATGGCCTGTCACAGAAATGATGTTTTTATTATGAAACTTCTGATGCTAATTTAATTTGAGAGAGAACAAGTCCCGCTGCAATATTGCCGGCTGGCTCCTGAGACGAGTGGAACTCCAGTCTCCATTAAAGTAATCAGATTTGAGATTGTGAAACTCACAAACTTTCTTTCTTTTCACTTTCAGGATATACGGACTACTTTGTTCTTTAGTATAATCTTTGTGTAGAATTATAATGCATAATTATAATGCTTCTTACTGCTTTGTTTATAATAGCCCATCAGAGATAATGAAAGATGCAGTTTTAGGCACAATTAGGACTAAGGATTGGACTCCATATTTTATTTTTCGGATCTTGTATCTCAGGGATAACCAACTTCTTCATTCTGAAAGGCTGCTTTACTTTTTGTATAGTTGCTTTGGAATTGAAAGGGCTTAAAATTTTCATTTCATTGAAAAACATTATATTAACAAAGGAGTAACATTTTGTTGCCCTGTTAGTCTGGGGGGGGGGGGGG
>NW_015234711.1:0-699 GCF_001447785.1 Gekko japonicus | reverse complement strand
TACTGCATGCCTTCAATAAAGTGATCTGGCATAGTAGGCATGTAGTGAGAAAAGTAGAAATCTGTTTATCTCTAAGCAGAGCCAGAGTAAATTAGCAGTGTGATCATCAACAGAGTCACAGCCCTTTAAGCCCATTGACTTCCCAGTCTGTTTAGAAGTATGCAACTGTTTAGGATTGTATTGGTGTGTGACCTCACTGTTCGCATCTAGAAACCGTTTTTTAATTATTCCTAACTAATCAACAGATGCTGTTGCCTCACATTTGCAGAAAGATCAGTGGCGAGCATTGTTTTATTGCTGTATCTGGCTGTACAAAGCAAACCGTTGCAAGCACACAGTAGAGAATCTCAGAGCACGCTTGCGCGGTGTGTGACCCATGGAACTGAACACAACCACCAGTCTTATGGGGAAGCTTACCGCTGGCTTTACAGACTGTCTTTGCAATCCCAGCAAAGATAAGAGATTTGTCACACCCCTGGCTAGACACAAAACATGGTTAGTGGGGTGCCTTAGGCTTGCTGGCTCATAAGTGCATGCCCCCCTAGCTTGGGATGGAAGTTCATCACTGGTGTTCTTTGGCAACAATTTTGATCTTGGATTTTTGTTTTTATTAGACCTGTTTCGTGTATACAGACTTGAAAAAAAATGAACAAAGATGCACAGATGAGAGCAACTATTAACCAAAAACTAATTGAAACG
>NW_015234710.1:0-699 GCF_001447785.1 Gekko japonicus | reverse complement strand
ATCCTAAGCATCATATATATGAGCTACACAGCAGGGTTATTAAACTATTCTTTAAAAAAGGTTATTCAGTGAATGAACCAGCAGCAATCTCTAATGAGAATCGAGCTCACTCCACTGTAGCCAATAAACATAACAATGGTAAAACAGCACTTAAAGGCTAAATGGACTGGCTCTCTGGGGGGGGGGAACTCTGAAAAATCTGATACAGAGGTATGGAAAAAGACAAGGAACTTAAGGGTGCACATTGTTAGCCTTCAAGGCTATAAAGGATGAAAAAAGAATGCTGCTACTTACTACTCTTATTTAATATTGAACACTTAGTACTCAATGAATTACAATACATTTCCCCCTTCTGTTGGCCATAAGACTGGGGATATGTTTGTAGTCCTATGTACTGGTGGAATAAATTATTTGTGGAAAGACTTCTAATTTACAAAAGAGTTTTTAATCTATTATTGTGAGCTTTTATGAGTTTTGGATCAGTGGGATACAAATATATATTTAAAAATAAGTAAGACCTTAGTGTTAGCAGAATGAGGATTTAGCACACAGTGAAGTGGAGTCAGTTAGAGAAACAAACTGATATATTTAGCTACATGGTTGACAGGAAGAAAGAATAAAAAGTATGAGTAGAAGCCGCAAGTAAGCCTAAGAGCTGCATTTTAGGGATAAAGAAGGAAATGACATTTAGCAGAAGGA
>NW_015234709.1:0-699 GCF_001447785.1 Gekko japonicus | reverse complement strand
AAATTTAAATGTCCCCCAAACAAAAAAATTATGTCTACAGGCCTGCTTCTAAATCGATTGCCATCAGTGGTTTTAGAAAAGTGTAATTCTACTGAGGGTTTCACTGTAGGCCCTGATCCTGTGACATTTCCACTGCTACTGTTGATTTCCTCCCAGTCCCTCCTCTCATGCCACTTTCTGGAGCCACCTCACACCTGACAAATGCAAGCATGCTTCCCAAGGCGTATGCCTATGACCAATTGCCAGTTGGGCATTCTCAGAGCCTAAACCAGGCCTCGTGTAAGACAAGCAGCAGAATGGAGGTGGAATGGGGACAGAGCGCTGAGCTGGGAGAGTGGACTGTACCAATTCAGAGTGCAGGTGAAGGATTACATTTTTCAAAACCACTCAACATTAACAATTCTTCGAAAATGAGAAAGTAGCACAGTATGTAACAGAAGGATGCAATTGCAATATGTCCTCCCAAAGTGTTGATTTTTTATTTGTGAGGTTTCTTTCTTTCTTTTTACATGTGAGCATTTAAGATGTGATTCCCGCCCCTAATCTGAAGTGATACAGCCTGTTCCACCACCTCAGAATTCTATCACCTCATTCCACTACGCATCTAGACCAGACCTCCAAGTTCCTACTATGCAGAATTTGGGTGTGTGAGTGTTACTGGACAAGATATACTCAGTGATTAGAACAAAGTTGGAGTCC
>NW_015234708.1:0-699 GCF_001447785.1 Gekko japonicus | reverse complement strand
TAAAGTTCGTCAAACATTCTACCGTTATTACCACAGTGCAAGTTAGGCCTGTGATGAAAAAGCTGGGGGTGGGGGATAACTACAGACTTCTTTTTAAAAGCATGTCATACTTCTTAGACTGTTAAATATTTTGAGGGTTTTTATGGGGGGGTGTTGCGGGAGTAAAATATGTGATCCTGTCCTTTGGGGGCTGTGCAGTTGCCATGCACAACTTTACCTCAGTATCAAACTGTTACAGTATCAAGTTACTGTGGAAAAGTCTAGTAATTTGCATTCTTCATGCTTCCTGATGAGTAGCTGTTAAGTGATGTAGCTTTTTTAGGTCGTAAGAGTTTGGAATTGGCACCATGGAGGCTCACTGCTTGCAGAGCATGTGTGAGAATTGTGGTGAGAGAAGGAGGTTCTCTTGTTTTCTTTGCCACATTAAAAAAATTGCTGTGTTTGTACCACTGACATGCAGTAGTTCTTTATTGGCTGTAGTCCTGTGATACCTCAAGGCCAGGCTTAGTTGTCGATCAGCTATGGTGCCAGTGGTATATTTTTGCAACATACTGATTCAGTATACTATGTGGAAAAGTTAATGTGTCTTACTGTAATAATTAAGAAAGTCATGTGTTGCTGAACTGTTCCAAGCAATTGTAGTGACTTTGGAAGCACACTCGTGTCATTAAATATCTCACATGTGAAAATGGTCATAAA
>NW_015234707.1:0-699 GCF_001447785.1 Gekko japonicus | reverse complement strand
CATCAGTCCACACCAACAGTTTCAAAAAACCCATGAAAATGAAATCTTTACCAAACTCCTGGTTTGTTCTTTATTAACTGACAACAGGATCTTAAGATACAAAATTCAGTCTGAAACACACACACTGGTACAATCTTAATAGGAAATAATTTTTCTAATTTCCGAGGAGAGCCTGCTCCATCCCAAATTACTTACAGGCACTCAGACTGCAGGGTAAAGGCTAGACAAGAATCAGAGGCAACATATTCCTATGCACACTTGCTTGGAAGTTAGTAGGCAAACATAGGCTCATGCTGCACATCTGTGAAACATTAGGCTAATGTGATTGGAATTTCACATTCTTTTACAATGTGCCAAAAGTTGGAAAAAATCTGCAAATTCAAAACGGATCTCCTAACACTGCTTTTGCAATACAGGAGCCCCAAGAGCCCCAGTACGGGAAGGACCTATAAATGTCTGAACTCCACACCGTTTCTTCCTGCGACTGTGAAAAGCCAGGCAACACTGGCATCAGAAGCAGTATGGATGCTGCTGGAGTGGAGGAGTCTAATATTACACAGGCAACATGGAAAGGAGTGCCCACAGTAGTGTCTGATGCACCACAAAGGTACTTTCAGGAAGGACTTTTAGTAGGAACGTGAGAGAATGCTGCCTCTGATGCTAGGGAAACAAGTCAACGTTTAAGCTGAAGAATGTTTT
>NW_015234706.1:0-699 GCF_001447785.1 Gekko japonicus | reverse complement strand
CCTGGTCTTTCTTGGTGGTCTCCTATCCAGGTACTGACTGTGGCCAACTCCGCTTAAGTCCCAAGCTCTACCAAGCCCAGGCGAAGCTGTTCAGGCTGCTATGTATTGACTGTGGCTTGATTCCTTATT
Organism: Gekko japonicus; assembly: GCF_001447785.1. NCBI lineage: Eukaryota > Metazoa > Chordata > Lepidosauria > Squamata > Gekkonidae > Gekko > Gekko japonicus. The sequence goes on along the minus strand of NW_015234706.1, from coordinate 570 downwards.
ACAAAATTGAAATAATATAATTTCTCAGGCCTATGAGAATGGAGAGGATAGTTCTGAGGTCAGCCGGTGCTATCGTAAATGAGCAATATATGAATGAAAGACTCAAAATCTCCTCATAGAGTTTTCTCTCAGGCCTTGGCAGTGCATGAGCAGATTGTGGGTCTCCCTACGTGCTATTTGGTTTCTTGCCCAATGAGGAATGTGTTGTAAGGAAGTTTCCAATGTCTAAAGAAGGATTTATTTTTATACACCTCCCAAAGTGATCAACTTCAATTCAATATGTGTTCAAGTCAGGAGAAAGCATGTATATAGTTATTTTATTGTTCCAAACACCTTGTGTGCATTGCTTTGATATAACAGAATCACTTGGCACAGTTGTAAAAGGGCCTGTCTGGGGCTCTACCACTTAAGAATGCAGGTATGCACAATCTTCTGCTTGTGAAAAGTTTGGACTGGCAGGGAGAAAGCCAAGCTAAGGTCTTTCTCTCTGACATGCTACCTTTCCACATGCAGCAGGCTACTGGCATAGGGGAAATATTCATGTCATGGGCCAGCCAACTGCCTCCTCAT
>NW_015234705.1:0-699 GCF_001447785.1 Gekko japonicus | reverse complement strand
AATGGATGCTGAACAGGGAAACCTTCCAGCAGATTTGTGACAAATTTGGCAAAGTGGAGGTGGACCTCTTCACCACAGAACACAACCATCAAAATTTAAGCACTAGGACCCTGAAAGGGCAGGTGGTGGCCATCTCCACAATAAGGGGCACTAAGAAGGGGCAGAGTTTCTCTCTTCACCCTCATGTTAGAAGGTTTCTTAGGGGTACATCTTTGATTAATTCCCCTTATGTTCACCAGTTCCCCTCCTAGAACCTAAAAATAGTAGTCAAAGCCCTCTTACAGGTTCTGTTCGAGCCTATGTCCATCTGCCCTCTCAAAGAGTTCACTTTTAAGACCATTTTTCTGGTAGGTATCACCTCAGCTAGGAGGGTCTCACAACTCAGAGCCCTCTCCTTGGACAAAGAGCTCTGCATTTTCCATAATGACAGGGTGATGCTCCTTCCTGATCCAGCCTTTGTCCCAAAGATTAATTCTTCCTTTTATAGGTCAGAAGAACTATTTCTCCCTTCCTTCTGCCCCAATCCTAAGCATACTCAGGGAAAGGAGTGGCACAATTCAGATGTCAAGATGGCCCTGAGTTTCTGCTTAGACAGAACTAAATCCTTTTGTAAAACTGACACCATGGTTGTTTCCTTTAGGAAATCTTCCATATGCCCTCCACCTCCAGTAGATGGGTCAGAGAGGTTGTATTATTCTG
>NW_015234704.1:0-699 GCF_001447785.1 Gekko japonicus | reverse complement strand
TCCAGGGGTTTCCCACCCCTGCCAGTGGCCACCCTAGTGGGGTCTCACCCATGCTCCCTGCCCCAGTGATTGGGCTGTCTGCTCAGTAGTGTCTATTTGAGGCTGCCCCCCATCGGCTTGTCCTCTGAAGCAGATGAGTACAGGGGCGGGGCTAGCCTGTGAATCTCTGTCTCCAGGCATGACTCACCCCCATGTATGGTCCCGTGTACTTGGCCCAAAATCTGTGTAGAAGCCAAGTTCTTCTCCTAGCCACATGGTTAGGTCGTTGTTTCCAATGAACAGTTTGGAGGCATCGCTCTCTATAATAGTAATGAAGTCCGCACCTAGAGGAAAGAAAAGATGGTAAAATGTTTGAAAAGTTGTAAGCATGTTAAGAAATCTTCGGTAAAAATTTTCTTTGAGACACGTGGACCGCAATAAGCGGGGCGCTTCCGTCTGATGAAACTGCTCTCCTTCCATCGAAAGATACAGCGTTAACATTTATTATTGGTGCTGCTCTCTCTTGGTTTGCCTTACAGACTCTCTTGGTGTGCAAAGGAAAAAACATTCTTCCCATTCCACCCATCCAACTGGAGTAAAACTAGTCTGCATGAAGGATAATTAAATCTTTAATAGGAAAATAAATGTCTTGGTGCACTCAATCCCCCTAGCTGATTTCCCCCCAAAAAATTCCCAACCAGAAGTGGAAAGCCCAAACAA
>NW_015234703.1:0-699 GCF_001447785.1 Gekko japonicus | reverse complement strand
AAAGTGATGGAGAGAACCATGAATGATGACCTGTGCTTCTTAGGAGGAAGGGTGGCAGAAGAACATGGTAGTCACATTGAGTCATACAATCCTGTTTTTAAAAAACTACAACAAACAAAAGTGACAAATGGAAACCTGTAAAGCAAGGTTAGCAGAAGAAACAGAAAAAGAATCTGGGACTCCTCACTCATACTCCCAGGAGTCCCCAAATTAAAGGGTTTTTTAAAAAAAAATGTGGCAGAGACTTCCATGTATGAAGTATCTTTGAAAAGCTGTCAGCCTGTGATATGGGTGGGATCTCCTCATAGGAGGCCACACAAATAATATTAAGAATGCAAGCTTGTTCCTTTTGAGCATGCAAGAAAAACTGTTGAATGCCCAAAACTATCAAGCTTAAAAATAACTTCTTCCTTCCTTGCCCATTAGTCCAGGTAATTGCAGAATCCTAATCCTTGCCATTGAAGTCCATTCCAATGACATGTATTGCTCTCATTTCTTCCTTGTCTCAGCACTGCAGATTATTTATTTCAAAAATTTATATTCCGCCTCTCCAGAGAACTGCTTGATGTAAAAATTAACCTGCTCAAGATTAACAATTTTTTTTTTCAACGCCAACATAAAACCTTGTCTATATCTCTATCCTGTTCATCCTGGTATACTTTAATTGCATTTCCTCCTTCAACTAAGCTAAATATATAT
>NW_015234702.1:0-699 GCF_001447785.1 Gekko japonicus | reverse complement strand
GAGAAAAAGAAATTCCACTCCCCATAACACTACCCCCAAGTATGATCATCAAGAGAAAACTGTTTATTTTGATAACAACTATACAGTGAATTCACTTAAAAGCACAGAGTAGCACATTTACATATGTAAACTATACATTGAGCTAGGTTGCACTCCAATTTTGCTAAACCTTCTGTCTCCTTTCTACAATCCATGTATTCTGGGGTAATTGGATTTAGCCATAATTAGTCATAGTGAAAATATGAATGAGGCTATACTTATTAATTGTGTATAGTGAACTGAACTAAAGGCAGAAATAAAGAGCTACTAAGGGTGCTGATTTAGCTGTTTAATATTCTTAAAGCTGCATCACAGCACCAAGCAAGATAGCAGCAAGAATTTTCATTACCATTGGAAAGAAAATCAGTTTGAATATGTACTTTCTTAGTCAATAAAATGGCCAGTGAAAAGTTTCTGATGCAGGTCACAAAAAGTTCCATGAATATGCACAGATAATTAACAGGTACAGTACTGAATGTTTGCCCTAGCATATCTCCCTGCAGTTCTGGAAAAAACATCCCAGAATTATCAGAAGATGTGCTTAAGAGAGAATGTGAATATGAATTTTTTGTAGGCCATCTTAAGTACTTTTTCGGGACACAGCACTTAGTTATGAGGAACAAAGATTCTATGGAGTGAAACAATAGTCGAGTGTTCTAT
>NW_015234701.1:0-699 GCF_001447785.1 Gekko japonicus | reverse complement strand
GGCAGTCATGCCCTCCATTGTTTCTCTCTGCAGGATCCAGGGGCTTCAGAATAAGAGAAGGAAAGGGATTTGATGTCCTCCTCCACTATTGTTGGCCCTCAGCCCTTGCCTTTGTAAAAGGAATCTTAGTCCTCAGCCTGATGGTGGGCCCTTTATGAGACCACTACTAGAGTAGCACGGTTCCATAGGGAATCCCAGACCCTTTATAAGGGAAGTCAGTACCCACCCTGGACAGCAGCGTTGCTCTGCCAGCTGATTACTCACTCATCCATTCTTCAGCTGTCCTTCACATCAGCCTCCAGAGGACATTATGTGACATTAGAGATATCTCTTCCGTTTCCTATTGGAAGGGGCACTTAGAGGTAGCAGTGGAGTGTAACCATTGTGCTCCTTCAAGCCCTGTTGGTGTCAGCAGGGCAAAAATCCCTCACACAGGAAATGGGAGTTCAGTCTAGAGGCCTCTGCAACATGGCAAGAACCTCTGAAGCAGTCTTCTATTTCCTGTGGGTGAGGTGGCATTGGTAGCAGAACAGGGTTGTTTTTTAAAAATCCCTTTTAGGTGTTCTGGTCCCATGGGCCTTAAAGGAACGTAGCAGAGTCTTGGCTCCCCTGCTGCCTTCAGGAGGGACGTCCTCGGTGTGTGTGCACGTACCTCTCAGTGGTACACTAGAGAGAGGGCAACCAGGATGGTGAGAGGGT
>NW_015234700.1:0-699 GCF_001447785.1 Gekko japonicus | reverse complement strand
GCTGATTTCAGTTACAGAGATTTGCAAGGATCCGCTTGCACCGTGTGCTATTTTTCCGTCTCACTACTGTAGAAATCCGTGAAGCCGGTTTCTAATGCATTGCTTTGATCTCCATTTCTTCAGTGTACCTTGGGCTGACAATAATTTCCCTGGGAGGCAGGGGTCTGTGCAATGACAAATGGACTTCCAGCAGGCTGTTCCTATGATCACAGTGTTGTGGGCTTTGATCAGCGCGGCTCTCCTTTTATGACATTTGCGGCGATTCGCATTTTTCCGCTGTTCCATTTCGTCTTCCCCGTCTTATTACTCTTCTCTGGTTCTTCGGTATACATTTCCTTCAGGGCTGAGGTTGCAAACCCAAAATCATTCCTCTTCGTAGCATGCGGTTTGTGGGCGGAATCCTTCTTGCTGGTATTTGCTGTGCTGCAGAATCTGTCTCTGTCTCTCCATAAATGTACACCATAGGTGTTTTGCTAGATCAGAGTCAACGGTCCCTTTAGCCCAGAATTCTGTTTCCAACAGCAAGCAGCCAGATGCCACCAAGTATTTATGGGGGGGGAGTGGTTTGTTACAAAGGTGTTATCATTCCCCATTCTTTGTCTACAACATCTCGCATCCGGAGGTGGATGGCCTCTGAATACAGCTAATAAGCTGCCTTATACTGAATTAGACCCGGTGGCTCAAGTGGTTAAGATGCTG
>NW_015234699.1:0-699 GCF_001447785.1 Gekko japonicus | reverse complement strand
AGGTTCCGGAACTCCATTCCAGTGCATTCACCCAGAAAAAAAGTACTGGCTGTAGGAATTGCCAGACACTCTATAGTTTTGCCACAGAATAACAGCAGCAACCCCTTATCTGGTTTGGGATGGCTGAATGTAGTTAATTTTCCCAGCGGTGATAGAATGCCTTCTACTTCATCTTATGGCCAAAGCTTCCTTGCTTTCTGTTGACTTTACCGCATGAAAAATATGCTCTTGAGCCAATGTTTTGGTGAGTTGTGTATCAAACTGAGAGATGCATTGCACATATCTTTTTTTGTTTCATACACTTTACTCTTCTGATTAATCTGCTAAGTAGCAGCTTTTAGACAAGCAGGGCATGTGGCTGGATTTCTCTCCAACATAGGGTTTTCTTACTGTTGTTGCAAACACAGTGTTTGCATTTGGTTGCATTAGGTGGACACCTACATAGGGATTGGATAAATATTAAAGAACTGTAATGCAGTGCTTCATTTTTTAAAGTATCATTGCAAGAAAGCAGGATGGGTACAAGTCCAGAAATTAGTTGGCTCTGCTTTGTCTGCCATTGTCTGCCATCTCTTTGCCCCACTGGTCTCAGTGGCTACAAGGTGTCACTGGACTCACTGCTATTCCTTGAACTATGTTATAACCCCACTATGCCAACTTTATTTATTTATAAAACTAGCCTGATACCCGTGCTTTGCT
>NW_015234698.1:0-699 GCF_001447785.1 Gekko japonicus | reverse complement strand
AGTCGCCCATCCAAATACCAGCCGACGCCGACCCTTCTTATCTTCCGAGATCTGACGGGATCTAGCCAGCAAAACCCTTTTCAGTATCAGACATTAGAGATTCCTTTCCTCGCCAGAATTTGCGGAGCCTGGAAGCGGAACGGTGAGGATGAGACAGACCAGCATTTGAACTCGAGGTCAATATTTTAAGCGGGCTCTCTTCAAGGTGGCTGGCATGGAATGGAGTGTGGTTACTGTGGCCCTTCTGGCCATCGGCCTTACCTGGCTGCTGCTGTTTCGGAAGGCGAAGGGACGAAACACAAAGGGTCGCTTGCCCCCTGGACCTCCCCCTCTCCCCATTGTGGGCAATCTCTTCCAGCTTGATACGAACAACATGCTCAAGTCCCTCTTTGCGGTAAGGCTGGCCCTAAACGTTTTTGTCGCACTTGTGTCCTTTGAGTGAAATGGCTTTACAGGTGTCTGTTTTAGAGAGGCACCTTCTGTCATGGGAGGAGGAAGAGACACAGTCGGGGGTGGGGGGACGTAATGGCATTGCTCAGGAAGAGTCCGATGATGGGAAAAGCTATTCTGAGAAGGGCTAGATAGACATTGTCCCTGTGGGTTGCTCTGGCTGAGTCTCTTGTAGCGCTAAAAGTTTTCTGGTTGGAGAGACAGTTTGGTGTGTGAGATGGTTTGGTGTAGTGGTTAGGACGGAGTGTG
>NW_015234697.1:0-699 GCF_001447785.1 Gekko japonicus | reverse complement strand
ATTCCAAAGATGCCCATAGGCTCAAAAAGCTTGAGGAGCTCTGATCTATTACATCTTTATCTAAGGCATTCAGTGTAGCATGCATGGGTCTTCTTTACTCAGTTTTATCCTCACAATAACCCCAAGGGGCAGGTTATGACTTGGGATTCCAGTGCTAGCAAGCAAGAATAACTGGTTCAAAGGTTCCCAGTGAGCTTTGCGGGGACTTGATCCTGGCTCTTCCCAGGCTTACTCTGGCACTATGATCATTCCATTGTGTGGGTGCTCCTGTCTCATGGCTACAGTATGTTGTTCCCAGCAAGACCTACAAGAGGAGCTGATGGTGTGTCAGCTGGCAGTTTTAACATTACTAGAGACAAATAGTATTGGGTTATGAGGGAACAGCTGCCCCAGAAGTTTAGTGGCATAAGCAACATTCATTGCACTACATTATGGGCTGGATCCCACAGATCCACAGCTAAAATGCTGGTTTTTTCTTTCGGCACAAGGAACCTCCCACTGACACAAGAGGCTCTTTGGCCAAGAGCATCAAGGGAAGGACCCCTGTACCAGAGGAAAGTGCTACTACTTGTGGAACATATCCACAGGATCCAGCCCAATTCCCAACTTTTCCCCCCCCAGACAGAATTACAACCAGAGCTTTTTGGTGGCAGTCACAAAAGCTACAGAGCAACCTTACACAGACAAAGGATACTGGAG
>NW_015234696.1:0-699 GCF_001447785.1 Gekko japonicus | reverse complement strand
GGGGGGGGGGAAAGGTGTTTATGTTGACCCTTCTATGGAATGCTTTCACATTGTGTACCTTCTAAACCTTTGTCATATGGATTAAAATATTCAACATAGAAGTAGTGCATATTTTATGCTAACTAGACAGAATTGCCAAAATCTAGTAAATTCAAGTCATGCAGACAGAGATCATTGCATCAGGTATTTGTGAGGGGCTATAGCACAAATTGTAATACTATCTGTCCACTTTCATCCCATCCTTCTTTCTAGGAACTCAGGATAGTATGCAATGGTTCTTCCCCCTCCTCCATTAGATCCTCATAACAAACTTATTAGGTCAACAGAGTGATATGGCCAAAGCAATGCAGTGAGGGATTTGAACCGGGGAGGGGGGGGTCATGTGGAGTTTGAGCCAGGTGTTCCCAGTCATAGTGTAATGTGCTTAGCACTACACCATATTGGCTTACTGATACTTACCTAAACATTTAGGTGGTCAGCTTACAAAGTGATTGTCATAACAGTTTGAGAACGACAATTAGAGCAGCATCCATATTATTAAGATAGTCCATTAATGATCAGAGCTCTCAGGAGCCTTAAAGAACAGTTTTCTTCAACAGCCATTTCTGTTTTGAAACAATGACCTAAGATTTGCCTTCTGTCATTCTTTTCTGAATGAATCTGTAATATGTATACAATTTGGCTATTTTTCTACAGATC
>NW_015234695.1:0-699 GCF_001447785.1 Gekko japonicus | reverse complement strand
TACCCACTGTGCCACCGCTCCCCTATAAAGCAAGACTGAGCTAGCTGAAAGGATGAAAAGGGAGATTGATGGAGAAGTGATGGAGATAGCACTCTCTGAAGGATCCTCTTCCTCAGTTTCCTGGGCTCAGTTTTGGAGTCTGCTTTTAAACACCAGCATATGAACCCTGACTCATGAATATCCCTGGAATGAAATGGAATGAGCAAAATGGTATTTCCACACACCACTAAATAAGCCATAGCTAAACTTCACAATTCTAGGAGTCAGAAGAAAAATATCCGGGCCAAAGGGCACAGTTCTTGAAATCAACGCCCTTCTGCAATCTCTATAGTCAGCACAAAGAGGTGTTTTTGGTGACATCTGCCATATGTAGGGTTTCTACTGCCTCAGTGAATGCTGAGAGACTTAGGGACTGGGGAGGGGGTGGGTTTGTGGATGATCCAAAAGCACGTTTCGGTGACACTCTCTGCTGTCTCCCCTAGTCTTTACAGTCCTTACCATAGAGACTAGGGGAAATTACTGGAGCATCACTATATGGAGGATGGTGTGTTTTTTTTCTCCCACTCTTCAATTCCTTAGATATGAGAAATGGTGAGTGGGGTGTCTAATTGCCCTCCTGGCAGGCCCGTAACGACAGCGGGGCATTTTGGGGGGACGCCCCTTTAATTAAAAGCCTCGCCCCCACAAATAGCCATACCA
>NW_015234694.1:0-699 GCF_001447785.1 Gekko japonicus | reverse complement strand
ACGGACAAGAAGTTGGAGGCAACGCTCAGGAGGATTCATGAATCCGTCGCGATGATGGTAAAAGCGGCAGCCACTGCTTCTATCGCTTCTAGAGCCGCAATAGTCTGGTTGCGGAAGTTGAATCAAATCATTCCAGAGAACAATCGCAGTATCCTGGAAGGAGTGTCACGAGTACTCAAGGCAAATGCGTTCACGGCAGATGCCACTCTGGATATCATTTCTTTCGCCTCCAAAGCCACGGGTTCCACGGCGGTGGCGCGGCGACTTCTTTGGCTGAAGGCATGGCAGGCAGACTCGTCCTCCAAGGCTATTGTAACAGCATATCCTTTTCAGGGTGATCGCTTATTCGGGGAGGCTCTGGACGCCATTCTGGTAGAATCCAGGGACAAGAAGAAAGCAATGCCCAGATGTATTCGGCGGCCTGACAGAAGGAACCAGTCCTTTCGGTCACAGCACACCTTGCCTAGGTTTCGTCAAGACTTCAAAAGGACATCGTGGGAGACTTCCAAACAACCTGCCAAGCGAGGCTCCTTTTCATCACGTTTCCACAGATTCCCCTTTAACAGGAGTGATCGGGGAGACCGAGACGCCAAACCTAAACAGGCATGACTGTTCAACGATTCCAGTCGGGGCACGGCTACTCCACTTTTCAGAGGCTTGGTCGGAGTCCCAGGCGGATGCCTGGGCAGTGGACGTCGT
>NW_015234693.1:0-699 GCF_001447785.1 Gekko japonicus | reverse complement strand
ACATAGATAAATAGAGGCTGAAACTATGGCTACCCTTCTTTTCAGATTTACAGCTGAATAGGTATCATGCTTAGTGGGCCCTGTTGATGGAAAGGTTGAAGATCATTGCTGAAGTTAATAGCTTTTGTTATGGATATTGTTTCCAGCCTACCCAAACTGATGGGCTGTGTGCCTGGATCTGATACACTAGTATCTGATCAGATACCAGGATGTTTAATTTAGAGAGCAGAAAAGCCTAGTGTACTACTGTTCTCCCCCAAAAGAATATGAATGTGGAAGAGAAAGTTCAAGATGTGTTCTGAAGGCAGCGGCTGTTCTGGAGACATTTCATGAAAGGCACCTCAAAATAAATCAGGGAAAACAAATTCTACAGCTACTGGTATGGTGGTATTGATGGTGCTGGTTGGCTCTCAGTGCCTGTAATTGAGATAGCAGATACTGATCGTGTCATTTCTTCTGTATGTTGTGGTTGCCTCTCACCCCTTTACAGACAAGTAATAATTCTGATTAAATTGTCACTCTTTTAGGATATAAATATAACTTAGATTAGATTGTCACTCTTTTAGAGGAACCACCTTGGGACAGCAGAATGGACCAACTTACCATCATTCACTAGATCCTGAGTTTCATGTTCTGCAAAGTGAAGTGCCATATATTATAACTCTGTCAAATGCACACAAAAGCTTATGTTGTTGTTGT
>NW_015234692.1:0-699 GCF_001447785.1 Gekko japonicus | reverse complement strand
TTCAAAGGGGATCCCTCCCGCCCCCCCCGCCAGTGGCCCCTGAAGTACTGATCAGATCAGATTTTGTGGGACTAAAGGGATTGCTGCTGCCAACGATTTGCTGGAAATAAACCGGAATAACTCGCTTCAGGGCAGGGTTCGTCGAAGTTCTCCCTTCCCGACTTGAAAAAGCACATTTTTGCATTTTGCATCCCCCAGTGTTGCAAAGCCCCACAAAGCAAGGCTTTGGGCAACAAACGAGATCCCTTTGAAAACCCAGCACAGATAAAGATCGAGATTTCCGGGATATGGAGAACTGCTGAAGAACGACCTCTACTAGTCAAAATCACCAGCACGGTGTCTGATCTACCACCAGGCTCCAAATCGGCCCACGTGGACCTCTGCAATGGTTTACCATAAGCAGTGGGGCGGAGGAGCTACTATTTTAAGAGAGGAATGCCTGCCGCATTCCTTCGGGCTGTTACTAAAGGGACCCCATGTCCAGCCACAGGAAAGCACCCAACAAGTAGAAAACTAACACCTCAGGAGGAAAGGTTCTAGTACAGCCCTTTCCTTGCAGACCTGCTTTTCTACTTTGGGACCTTCCGGGAAATAAAACAAACACATTCACCTAACAATGGGGTAATATAGTAATATATTTTGAATAAGGGAAGGTGAGTGAGAAGATATCCTTAGGCTGCATCACACATACTAAATAAT
>NW_015234691.1:0-699 GCF_001447785.1 Gekko japonicus | reverse complement strand
TGCACTCATCGTTCAACTGGGGTGGGAGACTGTTCCAGGGATTCAACTGGTACAGTATCTCCATTTTGGCATCTTATGGCTACGCCGGTTGATTTTCTGCCCATCACACAGCCGCATGAATCCCACATATCCGGGAGAAGTGAGCAGGACGTTCACACCAGGGACTGTGAGACTTCCAGGAAACAGCATTGTTTTAAACAATGAGTTAGTCGGCCTGTTACTTCAGTAGTTTTCTTGCTGTGTTCATTTGAGGTTTCTTTTTTCCAGGGCTCAGTCCTTGGGGCATCCAGCCAGGTTTTTCACCCTTTCCTTTTCTGTTGTTTTTGGGTTTTGCCTTATTAGATGCCTTCCCGGCTACATGGGAGACCTGTGCCAACTTGTGGACCCCTGCATCCCTGGGCGTTGCCAGAACATGGGTACCTGCTCCCTCAAGATCCTTCAAACCTCCAGCCCCCCGGCCTACACTTGCGTGTGCCCTCCTGGGTTCACCGGGGAGGAATGCCAGGCGGTGATTGGAGACCCATGCTTCCCTTCACCCTGCCAACACGGAGGAAGTTGCCAGCCACTCTCTGTAAACCAGTACCACTGCCGGTGCCCTACTGGATGGACAGGTAGGCCAGGAGAAAAACACAGATTCCTGGCTAATGTGAACACACATTGAAGCTGCCTTGAGTGACAGTTTGGTGTAGTGGTTAGGAG
>NW_015234690.1:0-709 GCF_001447785.1 Gekko japonicus | reverse complement strand
CGGACTTGGTTGCCATGGGACGTAGGGGGGGGTGGATGGAATGTATACTTTCGCTTCGGCCTGCTTTGCTGTTGCTTTACTTATCTCTCTCGGCTCAGACACATAACCTTGAGCCTCAGTTCTGACTGGTATCATCTTTCCCCTGGGAATTATGTGGAGGGCCTCTAGCTTAGGCGTGATTGGCCCCGGGCCATCAGGGTCAGTGAGTTAGTGTGAGCTAGCTCAAAGTTTTTCTAGCCTCCGGCTCATACATTCTTGTCTTAGCTCAGGAAGGATGGGGCTCCAGAGCAAACTAATTTATGCAGCAGCCAAATCGCTCGCTCACAACTTTAGTGCCAGTGGCTCACCAAGCAGAAATTTTGCTCACAAAACTCCACAGCTTAGAGGGAACATTGATCAGGGTCCAGCTTGTTTTAAGCATAATTGCTTGCTTCCTGCACTTTCCCCCCAGTTCTGACACAGAAACGTTAAGAGTCTGGATCCTATCAATGTCTCAATAAACTTTCTATTCTTTTGAATGACTGTTATTGGGAGCTGATTTCTCCAGGAGTCTTGACACTTATAGCCCCATTTTAATGCCTGGCATCTCCAATGAAGTATAGATCTTGGGGCACAGAGCTGGCAAAGACTCACCCTATGATGCCATTAGCAGCCGGGGAGGCAGCCATCAGCTCCGGAAGTCTGGGCTCACTGCAAGGCCAATTTCACG
>NW_015234689.1:0-699 GCF_001447785.1 Gekko japonicus | reverse complement strand
CAAGGCCCATATGTGCTCCTTGGACTGAACTAACCCACTAAGCTGGCTGCTGCGTGGAACTGAAACTGCCCTGCAACCGCAGGCGCAACGACAGCAGTCAATGCTGTTGGGAGAAGGAGAAGGAAAAACAATGAATGAACTGATGGCATTTGTTTGCCTTCATTCTTTTCTTTTCATTCTCCAAACAAATGAGTCTTTTCAGAGCGCCTTTCCCAGTCATTTGGGAATTAACTCAAATCCCATCCAAGCTGACAGTAGATGAACTGGGGAGAGAAGGGAGAAAATATTTAACACTGTCACTGCAGCACAACACCAAATGTGCTGACAACAGACCCCCTCTAAAAAAAACCTTTGCTGGGTACAGGGCAAAATTTCCCCACCAGGAGGTCAGAAGCTGACTCCCAGCTGATCCAGCTTCAGGTAGGAGTTTGCTTCTGATAGCTGCAGGTATCCTGCTCCTGTAGCTATGCCTGGGCAGGTTTCAAACAGCAGAACATTCCTTGACATCCTGATCACCAATGGCGAATGGGAAATGAGCCAAACTGGCAGGTATTTGCACATCTCTAGTGTGTGCATGAATTAGCCTAGGAAGGAAGTGTAGGCTGCTTCCACATGGATATTTTTCTCCCCCTTTGCTTCCAATTTAGATTGGTGGTTTGGGGGAACATCCACACAATGGCCCCGGTCACACGGGAGGAT
>NW_015234688.1:0-699 GCF_001447785.1 Gekko japonicus | reverse complement strand
CCTTTTTAGAAACAAAGTCTTCTCTAATTAATTCTGCCAGGAAGATCACTTTTATCAGCCATTGTATTTATCTCTGAAACTTATTTTGCATTTGAGTTGGTATTGAAACATTCTGGTTTTCTACAATCCTTTTTCTTCCCTGTGTAGTCTGCGGTAACTTGCAGTGAGTTACAGAGCAATCCTTTCGGCATAGGGTCTTCTCCCTCAAGCTTGTGTTGAGGCCTGCAGTTATCTGCAGTTAAAATTTATCGGAGCAGTAGCATCACCATAGCTATGTTACTAATTAGACAGGCTCATTGCTTCTGTTATGTTTTGGTGTATTTTTGTCTACTTGTGAATGCAAATTGTGCTTATTTTATTTATTTTAAAAAATTTGTTCACTGTGATTTTATGTATAATAATTACTATAAGTATTTCTATTTAGGATGTCAGCTGTTCAACTCCATCTTTAACCATACTAAAGTTGCCTGTCATTAGTTAATGTGGGATTTCCTGCTACCTACATTTTTTTGCATCTTAACACCTTTGGGGGGGCCCTGCACTCATAGTGTTAGATATTCCCTACAAGGTGTATTTGTAACACACAGAGACTCCTAAACGCCAGTTGACAAAAATCATGTAATATAGAAATAGTGTATTTATATATGCTGGCAAAGGTTCATTGTGAAATCTTAATAGTAAAGGTAAAGGTTTCCCTTG
>NW_015234687.1:0-699 GCF_001447785.1 Gekko japonicus | reverse complement strand
GCCCAGCAGCACTCTGGAGAGGTCCTGGTGGGTGGGGGTCTCTTGAACAGCAGTGAAGGGTGCATGTCACGGGACCCCCGCAGGAAGTGATCTGTGTCCATCTGCAAAAGGCTGGAAAGGCTTTGTGTGAAAGTGGCTCAGGCTCTGTGCTGGAGTAACCCTGAACTGTAGACTGGGAGAAGCCCAGCTCTGTCACCACCGCTGGCTGTGATGCCTCTGGGTCCTAACTCACTTAGTCTGCTGTGTTGCAGGCCAAAAGAACAGGGGTCCTGCTTCCGGTGTGTGTGTGTGTGTGCACACAATCCAGTTAATAACATCAGGGCTCCCGGGAAGACATTTCCCAGAGAGCAATGCGCATTGGCTGTGGGGCCAGATATTCTCGGCTGAGGGCGGAGAGTCTCACACCCAGCTGGCACCCAGTGAGCTTTGGGGCTGAGTGGGGATTGGGCCCTGGCTCTCTTCTCTCCTGTACTCTAACCACGGCCTTACAGCGCCTTTCATCAACGCCTCCAAAGCTGCTCTCATTTCATGCAGGTCTCTTTCACTCTGTGGCACCAAAATGGAATGATTCCGATGGCCCAAGTGGAGACAGAAGTGTCTCTTCTCCAACCATCTCTACAAGAGAGAAGTGCTGCATGAGAGGCGGCCGTTCTGTCCAGGGGAGGTTCACTCCTCAGCAACGCTCCCTCTAAGCTGTGG
>NW_015234686.1:0-699 GCF_001447785.1 Gekko japonicus | reverse complement strand
ACTACTACTAATAATAATAATAATAATGGAGGTTATGATCCTCAGAGCCAATTAAAATTTTGAGATGGGAGGCATTTATTTGAAAACAGTCGTGCTGTCACTCAATGAGGTTGCTTTCTGTTGAATGCTTCTCAGTGCAATGATGTAAGGATTTCACCAACATCATGCATGGTTGAAGTAGCCCTATACCTATGTTATCTGACAGAACTTACCTGCCTAATAGCATCTGACTGGACAAACTCCATGTAAATCTTGTCTGCCTTGACATGCAAGTGATCAGACTGGGTTTTCTTGTAGTCTTCACAAGCCAGCCAAAAATCAATATTTTCATCACTGAACTCAGATTTCAGAAATTCTCTGAAAGCAACTTGACCACCTGCAATAAATAGAAATACCGTAGTGTCTTTACTTATAATCTTCAATAAAGCAAAACAAAATAAATAAGCAGCTAAATTGATTAAGCTCTGCTCTAGGTACCATCTTCCCAGAAGGTGAAGATTAGGAGTTGGCCTTCTTATTGCAACTCTCTTTTCAAGGAAACCCACTTTCCTTAATTTTGGGTGTTACTGCTTTTTTGTTGCTAAAGGGGCTCCAAACCATGTACCATGCTGTATCCTCACAGATGTTTTGAGCAGCAGGTTTGGCTGAGAAGGAATATTTGTGACAAGCCTAAGTATTTCTCCACTTGGCAATAACATG
>NW_015234685.1:0-699 GCF_001447785.1 Gekko japonicus | reverse complement strand
AGAGAGAGAGAGAGAGAGAGAGAAACATTAGCCTGTTCATTTTTTTTCCCTTGAAGAAAATTAGCAAACTGCAAGTAGATAAGAATTGTGCCTTAATTTTAAGTGGAGGCCAGCTACAGTGTTATGCTCCCTCTGAAGTACTATGACTATTCCTTGATAGGGAACTAGTATTAGTAGGAGTAACAGCGGGTAGATTAATTGGCTCCAACAGTGGAAGCTGGAGAAGACAAGGCAGGGACGTGGCAGTCAAAAGGAAGAACACATTGTGTTCTAAGCAAGCACATCCCGTCTAACTGCTGTGGAGCAGTAGGTGGTATTGTGTGTCCGTGTAGCCCAGAGCCTCTCATAACTCTCTCTTGGAACGGTTTGATTCCTTCCCACCCACCACACAGGCTTAATAGCACAAGCTGTCCCTATATAGGCAATATGGTTTGTTTAATGCCATTGCAAGCACCTTAACAAATGGATTTCTTTGCTAGAGAAAAGTCACATGTGGATCCACTATACAGTCTTAATATATTGGATTTGATTTGGTCGTCCCCTCCTTTTCAATCTTTCTAATAATCTAAACAAGAAGAGCACAATCTTAACAGAGATTGAAAAAATGGGGAATTCTCTTGACAATAGGATAGCCACCCTTTTTTTAAAATGGCCAGAGGCTCTGTGCCAGGAAGTAGTACATAATAGGTCAAAATCAAC
>NW_015234684.1:0-699 GCF_001447785.1 Gekko japonicus | reverse complement strand
GTGATCCCAGCATTATGGGGGCTGCTGGCACAAGGCACGATGCTGTACTGTGTACGTAGCACCATGTGAGTGGTGCTTATTGTGGAGGGTCTGGAATGTCTAAAGTGGGGGAAAGTCTCATGTATTTGTCCCTGCCCGTGTGGTCATGTGAGTCATGTGCTGTCATCTTCCCATATGAGACTGCAGGAAATGACTCCCTTTTTTCTGGGAATGTATGTGGACAGGCTCAGTCTGACCAGTGAATCCTGCCACATCAGCCCTGACTGGAAGCTTTCCAGGGTTACTTCTCATCTGAGCTACTGCAGTCTTGCACCCGGAGAAGCCAGGAGTTGAGCTTGAGACCTTGAACTTGTGAAGTTATCATGCCAGAGTCCTGCATCAAATTGTCCTATAATGCTTGATGAGCAGAGGTGTCCATGATCGGTGGCTGTGTAATGATAAAGATACATATACGTATCTGAGCACATACGTGGTGTGTGGAAACGCTGAGTTGGCTCCATAGTTGGCTCTTTTGGTATCTTTGGGATGGTAGAAGGTTATTAGGGTGGCATCAGTGGATGGGGTGGTTGGGCAAAGACGTTTTTGTGGGTGAGGTTTTGAAGTGTGACAATGAGGGAGGAGGTTACTGATTTCACTACATGAGAAATGTCCGGGTGTTTGCCATCTCCTGGACTTCTGCCCGGTCCAAAGAGATGTGTG
>NW_015234683.1:0-699 GCF_001447785.1 Gekko japonicus | reverse complement strand
AAAAAATTAATAATCTTGTACCTTGGAATGCGCCTGGAACAGAAGGCAACAGGACTTGGCCAATGCAGATTCTGGTGTATTGTGATCTCAGTGGTCCGCACCCATTTCTGCGGAACTGGAGGCGCGGGGGAGGGGGGTGTAGTGCAGTGTTCTGGCAGCTCTTTGGGGCAACATTAAGCTGTTTTACCGTCTTTGGCTCTGCAGCCCATAGATACTACTGTGTAATAACGGGGTAGTAGAAAAAAAATTGGCCCTTTGCCTTTTCTCAAAAAAGCACTCCCTTGACATCCGGTATGAAAAGATATAGGGGGGCCTGCAGGGAGGGGCCCTCTGGAAGCTTCTCCTATTGACAGTTTGTTGTTCTCTTCATTAGCTCAGCTTGACAGAGATTTATGGGGGATTTTTGTGAAATAGGCGAGTTCCGAGGTCCAGCTTTTTAACGCCACGGGGAGATTTATGGCACTTAGCGGGTGCGAGAGTGCATTAGCGGAAGGGCAGAATTCTCCCCTCCCTTTTCCTTCCTCTCTTTTTAATTTGATTGCAAAACAACTTTTAAAGGCAGGAAAATAAAATCCAAGGTAATGGGCTTAATTGTACTTCTGGACAAGGACGTCTGGGGAACGACACCGGGAGTGCTGTGGATGGGAAGGAGAAAGGGAAGAGACGTGCTGGGATACGGGCGGGCATGTGCACGTGCCT
>NW_015234682.1:0-699 GCF_001447785.1 Gekko japonicus | reverse complement strand
ATATGTACTAATTCAGTCTCACTGGCTGACTTTAAATATGATATCCATAATATGGAGACATACAACTGAAACAAAATAATAACTTATCCATGTAGTAGAAAAATTCAAAGTATAACCAGTCTCTGAAGCAGTAATTTACAAATCAAATGGCCCCAAATTCATTCATGAGCTAATAAAAATTGCTGGAGCAGTTTCAACTCTAATCTTCATCAGCAGCTATTACACAGCATATAGGACAGTTCATTATCTTCAGCATATATTCATGAAGGATCCTTCATATCTTCCTTCACAGAACAAAAACAAAAAAGTCCTCATGTGAAGTTCCAAAGTACTGGACACTTACTATTAGGTATGTTGGTAAAATCCTATTAGGGTGAATATTGCAATACAATTTTAATTTTCTCCTCTTCGGGTCTCCTTTTTAGATAGAAACTGAATCTATGAGAAATCTGATTGAGCAGTCCAAGATAGGTTCTAGGGGCAGGGGTCCCTTCATTCATTTTCCCTCTTTGTCACTTCAGCGGCCATGTACATGAAGGGAAATATTCTTCTTTAAAGTCCCATAAGTGGGCCTTCCCATGACCCTGAAAATTCAGTAATCTCAGAGAAAGTATGTCCATTGTGTTGCAACAAAAGTAAAGAAACAAACAAAAGGTAATGGAAACACCTTCAAAACTAGCATGGTGAGCAAGTAAAAAA
>NW_015234681.1:0-699 GCF_001447785.1 Gekko japonicus | reverse complement strand
GCTTGGCCCATATGTCTAGTGGTGATGCCAGGACTGCAGTGGAGTGCCTACTGCCTGATAGCATGCTTCCTTTATATCTGCCCTATTGGTTCAGTGTTTATGATGCTGTTCTTCGGTGTGGGGTCTGAGGGTTCAAGCCTGGCCTCTTTGGTCATGTGCCTCTGTTGGGGTTGTGCTATCATTGGGTCTTTCCTCCTGGTTCTCTGGCATTCCATGGGGGGGGGGAGTGCCATTCAAGGGCAGTGGCTGCATTGGTTGCTATGGTCCCCAGCATGCTCACTATGTGGTCCATGCCTTGTAGAGGGGCACATGTTTCCCCCCATTAGAATATTCATAGGGATCCACCCAGTGTTGCTGCTATTACATTAGCAGCTGGCCACTAAAACATACCTTAAGGGCTGAGCTGCCTGTCTATCCTACAGGCTAGCAAGATCACTGTTCTAAGGATTCTTGCTCAAATCTTTTCAAATCATGTCTGGAATCAGCCACATTATTCAGTTTGCTGCTGGTTGTAGGAGCATCGTATCGGCATTTTGACTTGATGAAGTCAAGAAGATTTGATGGACTTTGATGAAGCCGGGCCCTATCAAGTCACAGGGTGAGAAATCGATACCTTCTTCCCATATACTTTTGTACATTTCACTTCCTGATCAGAGTTATCCACAGAGTCAAAGAAATGGCTTGAAGAAGAAGAAGAAG
>NW_015234680.1:0-699 GCF_001447785.1 Gekko japonicus | reverse complement strand
CATTTTGAAAACCATGTAAGCAGATGACTCTGTTTATCTGAGGATGGTATCCCTATGGATCAGATGAAGGGACCACACCTTTTGTCATTCATTCGAAAATATGTTGGATATATTTTGAGCACACATACCAAAGTTACACACACACAGTGAAGTAGGTCCTGTCTTCAAGTTCACAACCTATATTAAAGACTAGTCATAAAAGGACAAGAGACAAAGCCCAGAATGGCAGTCACAAAAACCAAAAGAAGTCTTGTGGCACCAAAAAGATGCACAGATTTATTGTGGCATAAAACTGAAGTGGGCATAGAGGAAAAACCAAATTGCAAAGAGTGTTGCCCAAAAGCAATGGAAAGCAGTTTGACATTGTTGTGTATGGCTCAGTTATATATAACTTGAGAACAATGACCATTCACAACAATAATAATGGACAGTAATGCAGCTTCAAAAGACATGTTAAGCTAATTTCACACCTGCCCTAGGTAGTGTGCTAGGATTTCCTTGTGTTTACTGAGGCCTAATACGATAATATTACGCTTCCTGAAGAATTCTATTTCAGCAGTTTCACACTGGAATCCACCTTGAAAGTGCCTTAGTTGGAGAAGGGTGACTTTCAAGCTGGAAGCAGAGTGTCCTAGGATCAGATCTTCAACTCCCAGTATTATGTCCCAAGCCCAGTCTCAGATAGGGTTGTGGAGTCTT
>NW_015234679.1:0-699 GCF_001447785.1 Gekko japonicus | reverse complement strand
AGAGAGAGAGAGAGAGAGAGATGCCTCTGAAAGTTTGTCCAAAGTTGATACAGGAACTGGAAAGGTGAAAAAATCACCTAGAGATTCAAGGTCAGGTTGATCAGAGCAACCATTTATCTTTCCTTCAAAGCCTTGAGACTCTCGACTCACATTTCCATACTCTTTTTGTCAGGTGGTTACTTTCACAATTATAACATCAAGGATTATTGTATGTCCTACCTGAATAGGTAACCTTCACAGAAAGAACAGAAGGAGGTTTAGCACTTCAGTGAGACTAATTTCAGCCACATTGATGGTTTGTTTGTTTCCAGGCTCAGCTGAAGGCGCCGGTTTTAATATTAAAAGCCTTTCCGCAGCGAAGTTCACCACAGATTTATTTGACAGGTGAACTTACCGTGTTTGACTGAGATGATAACATGTGAGCTCATCACCTGGTCTGTTTGGCTTGCGTTGCATGACTTGAGCACGTGCCAAATTTGTTTGCATCCTTTTTTTGGGGGGGGGGAGCGCTGGTTATTCAAATAGATTGGCAGCCATGAATGTTGCTAAGAACTAGCTAGACAACCACTGCTTGCCAACTGGAGCAACGGCTCAGCAAGGAGGTGGAGAGCAGAACTCAGTTGAGCTGTGCGAGAACAAATGTGTGCAAAATGTGTGCAAAAAATGTGTGCAGGGAGCGGTGGCGCAGGCATTACAACG
>NW_015234678.1:0-699 GCF_001447785.1 Gekko japonicus | reverse complement strand
CACGATCAAGAACAAAAGCCAAGGCCCAATGAAAAGGGGAGATCGCTAGTTTAACTCATTATTGGCCCAAGTCTGTTTTCCAAGGCTTTTTAACATTGACGGACTGGCCATTTAACTTATAGGGACATTTCCTGGTGGGCTGCTACCGTAGAGGGCCACTGGTGGCCAGGAACAAGGCGGGTGAAGCCCCAGGGGCACCACAGAGGCAACTTGGCCTGGACCCTTCCGTGGCAACGATGATTGGTCTCAGCTCACCAACTGCGTCCTCCTGCCCTCCTGCCAGTTTGCATTGGAGGAGGTGGGTCAACCAGTGCCCATTTGTTGTCACCAGGGCCAGTTCCAGATTGTGGGTGGGGGGCCCCCGAGCAGAGAGTACCCAAGTGTCCCTCTCCTCTGCCCACCACCAGGCCCCCCCATTCGTGCCCCCCTTCCCAGCCACAGACCTATGTGTGCCCCTTCCCTTCCCACTACCGGGGGCCCCCATTCGTGCCCCCCTTCCAAACCATAGACCCATGTGCCTGTGCATCCTTTCCCCACCAACTCACAATGGGCCTCTCACAGCTCATGCGCACAACTGCCTGGAGCACCCACGGGCCCTTTCCATGATGAGGGGCAGTGCGTATGGCTGGGGGCACGGGTGGCAGCATGCTTTCAGGCAATCAGCAGGGGGAGAACAGGCAGGTGGGCAGCAGGAGGGGC
>NW_015234677.1:0-699 GCF_001447785.1 Gekko japonicus | reverse complement strand
TCTTCTTCCTGTCAACTAGGAAGCTCCAGGAGGAGTCTACCCAGCATTGTTAGCATTAGCATCTCTTATTCATTCATTTGCACCTTTAAGCATTACATTCTATTCCACTGATCATTACTACAATCCTCCTTGTAAAGCTTTCATTAAAAAAGAAGAAGAAGGAGAAGGAGCGTGAAGAGAAGGGAGTTTGCCCTTTCATGTCTTGGCCGTATGCTTTTCACAGCGCACACAAGGAAGATCTAAGCGAATGGTTCTCTTTGATATCTCCCTCTCAGAATATGTGCCATATCTAGCAGTGGGAGAATAAATAAAGAAGGAACATTTTGAACCAAAAACAGACAGAGATCCAACAAGGCCCCAATTCTCCAAGAAATTAAGGGCATCCACTCATATGAGGCAATTTAGCCGGAGTCGGGATCTGGCATTTAAACGGTTGTTTTCATCAACGGCCCCCACAAATCAAAACATCTTGCGGCACACTCCATTTAAATTTTTATGCTGCAATTAACCTTGAGTGAGGACAGGATGGTCTCATTTTCTGTGAATATTTAGAGAAGCATGAAAGGATTCAATTCCACAAAAGAGAAATAATTGTGAGCGACAGGAAATGAAACTCAATCTTCTCATCCCAAGCATCCGCTGAAGTACTGCCAATGTCATAGTCTCCTAAGGTGGCCAGCTTTATCAGGGCTGGATCTA
>NW_015234676.1:0-699 GCF_001447785.1 Gekko japonicus | reverse complement strand
TTTTCTACGAAATGACCCCTGGTTGAGGGCCTCTGCTCTGGCCTATAGGGCTTTCTGAAACCCAGCTCTATGCTTTGTTAAGATGAAGACCAACAAATTCTAGATATAAAAACCTGACCAAACCCCCCCCCCACACGCACACACAATTTATCACAAGATTAGGGAAATAGCAAAACACACACACACACCCTGTCTAATTTTGTTACCTCAGAAGCGGAGAACAAGCAAGTCGACATGCAGGTAGTTTTCTGTCCTGTTCAAATTGCATCTAGTTTCCCTCCAAATTCACACCTTCAAATATTATGGTAAATATTGCCTTTGGTAAAATCTGGTGGTGTCTCTAGCCATAACTGAAGTTTGCTATTACTTTAGAATTCTTCACTTTGGAAGTCACAGACCAGGACTCATGGTCTCGGGTGCATTTTCACTGGTAGATGCTGCTCTTTTGATGGGGAGCAGCAGCTGCATCTTTGATGACTACATAACAGTTGGAAACCCAACAGGTGAAGCTTGCATGCTGAGGGGGGAAATCACCTCTTGAATTTCTGCACCTTGTGCAGGGTCAGTTGGTGAGCAAGTGGGCATTTCATCTGCTGGGCAGCGTGGTCTGTTCTCGCTCCATCCCATCATATCCCCTCATTAATGGATTGTAGTGCAGGCTGCCCCGGTCTCTTCAGATCTTGGAAGCTAAGTAGGATC
>NW_015234675.1:0-699 GCF_001447785.1 Gekko japonicus | reverse complement strand
AGTTGAATAAACTAAACTAACTAAACTAAACTAATATTATCACAGTTCAAAATTTTGTTTCAAAAGCAAACGAAATAAAAGGGTGTCTAGTATGGATAGATAATTTTTTTAAAAAAGTGGATCAAAACAATGCAGTGACCTTTTCAAAGCTAAACAAATGAACTGGCCAGAAAAAATTGAAAATCTCTGGATCACTACTCACTTATAAGGATTATACAGTGATTTTCAGAAATAAAATTAGTTTTGGTTCTGTTTAATTTGACACAGATGGGATATTCTTTAAAACACAGACTGGGTAGTACTTTCTGAAATTTTTTTTTGGGGGGTGGCGGCTTGTTTTACATGATCCATTGGCAAAGAAACTACGGGTTACAACTTACATGTTTTAAATCATTTTTGAAGTGCTTCATTTCATAGCCTCTAGAAATTTTGGGTGTAATCAGAAGAGCTCCATGCATGTGACTGACTAAAGAGGTAACTGTTCGACGGCCAACTCCACTGTGGCCTGCTAACAGAAGTGAACCTCCAGGAAAACTTAGTACTCTATCAACTCTAGATACATAGTCAAGAACTTCGGGAAAAAGCAAAATTTCTATCTCCTGGTTATCTCGTCCATAGTGAATAATACCCTAATAGAGAGAAAAAGAACAATGTAAATAAAATCACATTATGTAGTAGTGCATAGCATTTTAGAAAACA
>NW_015234674.1:0-699 GCF_001447785.1 Gekko japonicus | reverse complement strand
AATAAATAAATAATAAATAAATATGCTTAGAAGTGTGTAACTCTGTTTAGGCTGGCACTGCAAATACATGTAAGGAACAGTATGGAAAGAAAACACACAATAACCTAAAAACAGAAACAGTGGAAAATTAAACAGAAATAAACACAATGCAAAGCATACCAGAGACTGTTTATGAATATTAATGGCCTTTTGATTCATGTGGATTGCTCGTTGCTTGTTATGTTTTATGTATTATTCAGTATTCTTTTCCTGTTTTGTTTTGAAGTATTGCTACCTGCCTTGAACCTTCAAGATGAGGTGGGTTAAAAATTCAAGTGAACACGTTTTAGGAAGAGAATGAATGTAAATTTGTGTGTACAGAATTGCACTAATACTGTTCAATCAGACCAAAACTAGACTAGTTCACAACTTCATAAGAAAGACAGGCATGGACTGAATGTAAAAATACACTAATACAGATAGAACTAGCATAACAAATATGTTCACCAGCATGAATGAGCATGGATGTAAACACAACCACATGCATGTGACTAGTACATGTATAGTTTCCTTTAACATTTGCATGCATTGTTAACAGGCAAAAGTATAACACTCACAGGCATATGTAATACAACATGCACACAGTAACTCACTCTTACAGGCATGTACGTGCTTATAAACAGCTGTCTTGGCATTTGATTGACGTGTACCTGTCTTACA
>NW_015234673.1:0-699 GCF_001447785.1 Gekko japonicus | reverse complement strand
CAACATTGGCTTCTCATGTTCTTATGATTTTATCTCCAGGCATTTTCCAACCCAGAGCTGACATTCCCAAGGCTGGGGTTCTCAGGTTTTGGAGTTGGTGAATTGTGGGCTGGGAAAACCAAATAAGCCATGTAGGAAGAGCCTTAAACAGATTTTATACCCTTTTGGTTCCAGGACTTTCATCTGTCATGGTATCCCAGCTCAGTCCAGGCATTCAATAGCTCCATCTTCTGCCTGCAATCACCAGAGTTGATAACCAGCTATTTTTTTTCAACTGGCCAAACTGGCCAGTCTTTTTTTGTGGATCAAAAATAGGCCTTGTTCTAATGATAGTTAAAATGGTCTTGGGCTGTTGGCAGCAACTGAGTAGTGGCGAGGATTGGGCCTCTTGGAGATTATGATCCAGAGTCAGAGACTTAAAAGAAAACAAGGCCGGCCTAAACTGTCCTGGTCAAATTCTGACATCTGGCATGTCTCATTATCATCCAGGTGCTTTGGTCACACTTAATTAAGCCCTCGTCTGGTGAATATATCCACACTAACGGACCCTGCAATTGAGGGTCATTTGCAAATTACATTGATGGCGTAGGCTTTTCTGTGTTGGATTCTTAGAAGACCGAGGAGTGGGTGAGGGGATGAATTCCCAAGAACTGGCCAATTTGCAAGCGGCACAAGTGTGCTTGCACACAAAAGCTTACA
>NW_015234672.1:0-699 GCF_001447785.1 Gekko japonicus | reverse complement strand
CGATCCGATGAAAGGCTCCCTGGAGCACCTGCACAGTGACCAGAGCGGGATCTTTGCTGGTTTGACACAAAAGGAGATGATCCAGGTGATGCAGTACCTGAAGTCCAACCTCGGGGTACGTTTAGAAGACGCTTCTCAAGCCAGCCCTTCCGATAACTGCATTTATTCCATTGACTTGCAGCTGCCGCCCAAAGCAGAGTCTCTCTTGTTCTTGGACCACGGCGGAAGCCGTCCGCTTCGGCAGGCACTGGTTGTGGCCTATTTTGGAAACCAGCCGGATCCAAATGTCACAGAGTATGTGGTGGGCCCGCTCCCAGAGCCGATGTATCACCAGGATGTGACTCGGCAGAAGTACGGAGGGCACATACCCTATTATCGCAGGCCCCTGCTAGATGCTGAATTCAAGCAGATGATGCATATTCTGTACAACGTGGTGCTCCCCACAGCCCCGCGCTTCATGCAGGAAGTACTGAATTATGATGGGGACAATCTAGCAGCAATGGTCACAACCCCTCATGGACTGGCATCTGGGGACCGTGCCACTTGGCTGGTCCTCTTCCAGAATGTAACTGGCTACTTTTTACATCCAGTGGGGCTGGAGGTGCTATTAGATCACAGCAGCCTGGATATCTCTGAATGGGGAGTGAAGAAAGTCTTCTACAATGGCCAGTACTACTGGGATATGGCCCAGCTGGAGAG
>NW_015234671.1:0-700 GCF_001447785.1 Gekko japonicus | reverse complement strand
TGCTCATCCGTGGAACCCACTATTGAACAATGTTCCTGCACAGATGCTATGAAGAACCCCCTTCTCCATCACGCAGGCATTTCCCCCTCGCCTCACGTAGTAACATCACCAGAAGAAGCACGCATTCCTCTCCAGCCTAAAACAAAAAAGGATGTGCCTGATTATGACAATAGCAAGCCATCAGGTTTTCCAGCGGCCCATCAAGATAACGCAGCTGTCAAGCATCTGGTCGTTAACCCAAAGTTCCAGTCCTGCAACCTCTTCCTTCTTTCCTTTGTCCACCCGTTTTCCTAAGAGGTGTTACTCCTAGCCAAGCCATTACCTGCAATTGCCCAGCCATTAATCCCCTTTCTGCCCCATTCATAGATTTACGTTTTCTTAATATCTCCTGGGGACCAGGTGACCAAAGCAGCCCTGCCTCAGGGCACATTTTTGCGTATAAAAGAAGAGCTTTATGCCATTGCTTTCTCTCTTGCTTTTGCCTCTCCTAACTGCTGGTTCCATTCCTAGCACTGTTTGGAACTTCCCACGTGTGTTGCTGGTCAACCCACGACCCCCTTCCCTTATTTTATCCCCTTTTCACTGCAGAAACAACTCATCTCACCGGACAAGTACAGTATCACCCCACCAACGATACTACCTGCTAATGCAGACATCTGTGTACTTTTCTGTCTGAATTCTTAGCTCTGTATTGTGTGTG
>NW_015234670.1:0-699 GCF_001447785.1 Gekko japonicus | reverse complement strand
ATAAACGAGAGGTCTTTTTTTCCAACATGGGGACTGAAGCTTTTTTTAAAAAAAGAAGGAAGACATCTGCAGTGAAGCCCAAAACAGAAGCCGGAAGAGAGTAATAAACTAAGTAGGAAAAGTAGGAAGCCACCGCTAGTTCAGCCCAAAAGAAGACAAGTGATTGCCAAAGAGGGGGGGTGGGGATCTATACTTAGATATCTTCCAGTTCCAGGGCCGACGTGTTATGCCAAGGGCCGCCCACATCGCTGGATACGAGCTGCAAACGAGAACCACGTCAGATACCTTCTGCACAGCTCTTGCAAACAAGAAGGCCAAGCCACTAACAGGTGATATGCTGGGGTGACCCCCCAGATATTTTGGACCTTGACACATAATATCTGATGGCCCCAGGAAATTCTCCGGAACAAGCCCCACTGAAATCAATTAGTTGGCAGCTTTAGAAGGTCGGATATGACTCATTTCATCTTATTCTTGCGAGGCTGAAAGCTGCAGTGCACCCTCTTGCCATACGCAGTGGTGGCGCTGCTGTGTGGCAAAGATCAGCCCAGCATGCTTGTCAGCTGCCACAATGGTTCAGGCAGTAAAACGCCTGGGCTCTACTACAGGGGTACCATGACTCCCAATATAGCAGGAGAAGCCCCACTTGCTGGGCTCTGGGTTTCTGTTCAGCGGAACAGGGGGAGCAGAAATGGGGAG
>NW_015234669.1:0-699 GCF_001447785.1 Gekko japonicus | reverse complement strand
AAATTAACAAGTACGGCAGTTATACAGGCTGAAGATTTTCCCCATTGAAAGTGCCTGCAAGCTAGGAAGCCAGAGTCAATTGCAACTCCCAATGAATGTACAATAATTGCTTTTCATGAACTATGACATGAGATAGAACTACCTTCTACAAATGCAACTAAATAAAGCAGTCCCTGTATAACCTTTCCAAAGATGGGGGGTGGGTAGAGGCAATCAGTTATCATTGACGTGGCTGTGTCCCCCCATCTCTGCTAGGGTAAAATAAAGCGGTAGCAGGTGCATAATCCAGATGCCTTCTCCACATTTTACCAGAAAATATTTGCTCATAAGTGTTGCTGGTTCAGAGAGGACGGGTGTTGAACTCAGCAAGGAGCAGGAGCTGCTTCCTCAGCCTCCTGAAGGAACCATGTGGGGTGAAGAAAAACAAAACAATTCTCTCATTATGGGAGCCAAGGATTAGCTGCTGAAGGACTCAGTCCACGGCCAAATCTGGCCCTCCAAGAGGTACTGCCTCCTCCTTGCCAATCCAGAGAACCACAGCCATTGAGGCAGCATCTATGACGCTCCTCCACCTCCATTTTGTTTTCACAACAACCCTGTGAAGCAGCTAGATTGAAGGAAAGTGACTGGCCCCCAGCAACCATCACTGCAGGGTGGTACAACAGCATCTAACTAGGACCTGGGAGACCCAGGTTCAAA
>NW_015234668.1:0-700 GCF_001447785.1 Gekko japonicus | reverse complement strand
CCACTACACCAAACTGGCTCTCTTAGAATGCCAGTGTAAGGCATTGGAGCACTGCTAGAACATAGTTCCTGAACAATACTGAAAATATTTGTTTTGCTAGGCAGAGACTGACGCAAACTCCACTAATGGTTTTCCTTTTGTGACCGGGGGAGAGGTTTCAACATTGTATTGGTTGTTAATGCTTTCCCCCCCCAAAAGGACTTCTGGGAGTCTAGATTAACTGCCCAGCATGGTTCACAGAGCTGTCTTCTATGCAGAGGAATACAGCCCTAGAGCTCTGGTACCCAGCCTGAAATAATCCATAATGCAGATGGCATTTTGGCATGGCCGTGCATTATCTTCTGTCCCAAACAATCATGTTTTGTACACATCTAGTAGAGTCTGACTGGGATGAAAGTCACACAGCATTGGTAGGAAATGAAAACTTCTCATTAGTGAGCATGTCAGGAAACGTCAATGTTGTTGTGGGGATGTGAATGAGGTCCTTATTTCCCCCCACACACCATTGGAAGAGTAATAGGGATACATAATGATGATGTGGCATAACCAGATCTAATTGGCTATGTAGTGCTGTGCTTACCGCATGCTCCCTGATCGACTGGGACCACACAGTAAATAAGCTCTTTTGCATTAAAGACAACTAGATTCAATCAAGAGCAGACTGGGGTGATGATAAGGTTGTCAGGTCTGGGTTGGAAAA
>NW_015234667.1:0-699 GCF_001447785.1 Gekko japonicus | reverse complement strand
TTAAAGACAGGGTGGCAAGACTCAGATAACCAAAAGGGCTTGCCAAACTTTCATAAGACGTGAGAGTTTAAGAGAATTCACTGGGTATACATTGCCTGCCGTGCTGTCTTTACCTGGAGAATGATGGGGGGGGAGGCCCATTAAGCTGCTTCCATTCCTGGGGAAGAGATGGCGAGGGGTTCAGGGGAGGTAGCAAGAGGCTCTGGGTGATGAGCGTCAAAGGACTGGCAGGGTGGCAAGGGTGGGAGGCAGCAAAAGATGCAGACAGCTGGGGAGGGAACCAGCCAGGAGCAGTGGCCTCAGGTGGCACTCCTTGTGAAGCCACAGCTGTGTTCCCCCTCCCAGCATTCCCTCTGCTACTGTTGCCAATGTGGTTTCAAAAATATTGGCCTGGAGGTAGGGCCAGGGAGGTAGAATTTAGGGGTCAGGGGCAGAGCCTGGCAAAATCAGGAAGATTTCAATGTCAGTAGCAAAAGTAAGGCATATGCATATAATCTTTTCAGAAACCATCTCCATTTGACATCGGGATTTAGTACAGCATTTTTTGCTTAAACATTTAACGAGAAAAATACCAGTGAATTCATGACAAAGGTTTTTCTACAACCAGCATCTTCCCACTGTTCCATGGTTTGGGGATTTCAACAATGGGATTCCAAGGGAAAAAATAGGGCCACACTATCTATCTATCTATCTATCTAT
>NW_015234666.1:0-700 GCF_001447785.1 Gekko japonicus | reverse complement strand
CCTCTTCCTCCCCCCCCCCCATTTTTCTTGCTGTTGTGTGTACTGTGTTGTAGGTATCGAATTGCGATGTGCCTTGAATGCAACAGTGGAAAGGTGGTATATAAATGCATCAAATAATCAAGGGATATAGTCGAAAAGTATAGTTTCATCTTAGCATCTGTTCCCCCCACCCTGTGCAATGCTTTGTGCACCCAGGATGAATATGTATCAGAACAGAGGCACATGGTCAAAGACAGGCCTGCCCTTTAGCAACTCAAATTGTAAAACATTTTGTATTAATTTAGCATAGTGTAAATAACTACAGATAAGTGATTGATTGAGAATGTAAAGTCTGCTCTTAAATGAAACAAGAGATGCCAGCTTAATGCTTTTGGTACCCTTCACTCTGATACCGCCATTCTGTAGAATTTTGTTAGAAATGCTTCTTTCAGTGTATGAACTGCTTTATCATCTCGGTTTCATGTATCCTTATCTAAAACCAATGATACAAGTTACATATGCAGAGTAACAGTGGGGCATGTAGAGTGAAGGTCGCTTCTCGCATGTATTCATGAGTACATCGATTGGGTCTCGAGCCCCCACCCCTCCTCACAGTTGCATACGACTTTCCAGATCTGCTCAGTTCCCGATTCAGACTGGGACTGTGGTGCACACGGATGAGGGTCTTCAGCCCCTCTTCATTTCCCTGACCTGCAGAGGT
>NW_015234665.1:0-700 GCF_001447785.1 Gekko japonicus | reverse complement strand
TTTTGGCCTTTGATCTCTGTAGCATCTGAATCGCTTACCAAGGTTTTCAAGCAACCAAGCCATATACAACACAAGTCAACACTACCAATAGCAATAAGATGGCTTCTACCACTGGCAATTTGGGACAGGACATAATGGAAGATGCTGTGCTGCTGTTCTCTGGCACTCGTGAAATCTTGGGAGGACACTCAAGAGTGCCAAATTAGCTCACTTCTGAAATTGCAGCCACAACAAAAGCTGAGTTCCAGGACAAACTGTGCTATGGCTAATTATGAAAGTAAGCACGCACACACAAATACGCAAAAAGATATTGATGCCAGATGCACTTTTATGGAAATATTACTCAAAACGTTTCCCCTCCAGAAACATCAAACAAGTAAAAATATCAAAAACAGACACATACTGGCAAAACTTCATGCTTTTGACTCAGGTTTAAATTTTAGCTCTTAAAAAAAAAACTTTTGCTTGCAGATTGCTTAGTTTTTAGTGATCAATAGTACATCATCTAGATGGTGTACTTTATCACTGACCTGCAAATCCTACACTCAGGAACCTTTTCCTGGCGTGTTTAACATTAGTGTGGTTATTCCCCGCTCCGCCTCCAGGGTAAGGCCTGTCACACGGAACAGACACCGTATGCATATTCCACTCCAAGATCATTTCTTTCCTAGCCCTGTTCCAATTTTCTCTCCCCCCCCCC
>NW_015234664.1:0-700 GCF_001447785.1 Gekko japonicus | reverse complement strand
CATACAACCAAATAAATAGCTCACTCACTTACTTACTTCCCAACATTTACCAATTCATAACTCCCAATTATAGTAAAATTATACCACTCCTATCATCCTAATACAAATTAATTTCTCCCTACTCATTATACTTATCCCATTATTTATTTATTTATCCTATCTTATTAATACTCCTTATCTTGATTACCACCTTAAGATCAACTCTGTTTTGCCCTCCCAGATTCATAAGTAAATAGGCTTAAAAGCAGGCATTAGTAAGCCAACAAATTTCAGGTCAGTCATCCAGCTACATACATGTAGTTATAGACATCAAAACTTCAGTTCATAATCCAATAATTATCCTGTCAATCTTCCATGTCTATCCATAAAGCGGGTGGAGGCAACATTTGTTCTTTTCAAATCTTTTTCTTTTTCTCTTGGCCATTTGCAGTTTATTTTTTTCCTTGAGCATGTCCCCATGCCTTCGCTCCTTGAGCACTCTTTGCCTTCCATAGTTCTTTCTTCTACTTTCCACTCTTTTCACAATCCTGGGCCTGTTATTCCTTTTGGGCTTCCTTAACCATTGCTTGCCTTTTCGGGCTCTTTTGCTTTTCCCTCACCCAAACTTTAAACATTGGTTATTTTCTTTCAAGGAGACCACTTTAAATCCCAGTTGGTTTCCTTTAAGTTCTGGGCTGCAACATGGTTGACTCCGAACACT
>NW_015234663.1:0-700 GCF_001447785.1 Gekko japonicus | reverse complement strand
AATCCTATTCCCTTTATAAAAGCACCCTTCTGAACAAGTAAGTAAGTGAGACGGTGCAAATTGACTTGCATGTTGTACTGAATATAATTGACAATATTTTGAATTTATTTCTGCCCTCTTCCACATCAGGAAAGGAGATAGTTTCCACAGCTTTGGTCTTTCACTATTCTGCCATATTGAATGTGCCAGCCATAACTAGCCAGTGCAAAAGCAACAATCACTAAATGTTAGTCTCTTACCAGCAGTCCCTTTCATAGCTGCCTTTATGAAACAAACCTCATTTCATATCTTTGATGGATTACAGAGAATCATCTGCTCTGCACAGTCAAATGAGTGCACACAAAGTTGGGCCACATTCACAGCTCACATGATGTTAAATGGCCTCTGTGTAGTGGCATTTTTGTATTGATTCAAAAGTGAATCTAGGCTCAGAGCTTTTCATACCTCTGAGGCTATACAACCAAGGCTGTAAAACAACTGAACCCTTTTTCCTATGTGAAATTAAACAAATAATGATAGTAATAAAGAAATCATATGATTAAAATAGCAAATTAATAAAAGTAAACTAAGCAGCAACATTTTTGAAATATATGTAATTACATTCCATCCTTTAACCTGTTGATTTATTGCAATGGTTTTTAAACCTGTGGACCACTGAAAATATGTAGCATAAATTATTATTGTTGTTGTTATTGTTATT
>NW_015234662.1:0-700 GCF_001447785.1 Gekko japonicus | reverse complement strand
AAGTGTCTGCAGTTTCTGCCCATGAGTACACAATGGCAAGGCAGCGTCCATGAATCACCAGGCTGCATCCCCTGAGTCTCTAGGTATGAGCCCCAGGAGGCTTGAGGATCCTATCAGTAGTTAAGGACTGGCCTGGACAGAGGCTTCCCTGCTGGGATATCTGAGAAGAAGGTTATTCATTGCCAGGTAACTTGTTGTACAGAATGTCTAGCGCAGTTGGATGGTGGTGAGAAACTTCCCATGCGTGCTGTCTTTAGAAAAGGATGTGGATGCTGGTGGCACTGAACTCTCAGCCCTGTGGCTCCTTTTGGTTGCGTGGAAGCTGTTCACCCCACCCTCCATGTAACCTCAAAGAAATAATGAAAGGCTTCATTTAATGAGTGATGTAAGTGAAATCACTTTGGACATGAATACACTTCTTTGGGAAATGTAATTTCTGTATGGATGCCGGCTCTCTCACTTTGGTAGGAGACCTCCCATCTCCTGCCAGCTTTCTTGCCACTATTCAGCTGGGCAGCAGTGTGTGTGTGTGGGATGCTGGGGGAAATAGGGGTGTGATCAGCACTGTACTGATGCCATGATGTCAGTTCTGGTGGGACCCCAAAGTGACAGTCAATGCACAGGGAATGCTTTAGCATTTGTCCCAAAGTCTATGGTTAAACCATGAGTTTGGGGTGAATGCTAGAGCATTGCCCCTACA
>NW_015234661.1:0-700 GCF_001447785.1 Gekko japonicus | reverse complement strand
GCTCCAGATAGAGGGAGCTAAAATTTAGGAATAATCAAAGTAAATCAGGTTTGAATGATCAGTTATTTGCAGCACAGCTAAAACACCAGATTGTAAAAGCAGAAGTGATTTGATATTTGTCCTGTCTGCTTAGCTATGGGACATTGTCAATCTGTGTTTGAACAGTTTATGGTAAGAATGTTGTTGTTGTTTTTAAAAAAAATCTCCACTTCCATAGTCACTGAAGTGATAATTGCCCTGATTTCCTGCAATTGTGTGCATGTAAATCAATACGATTCAGCCCAAAATGCTTGATTCCCATAATTTCCAGCAATTGCAAGAAATGTAAAATTGATCAAAATTGAAGTCTTCGTCAAAGAAGTCTAAATTTGTGTGTGCACCGAACAAAGGTTCTCTGAAATGTGACATATTGATTGATTAGCTGCTGTTGCTGGCATATAGAACAATGGAGTGGGGAAGGAAGCAGAAATTCAGTTTGTTGGTCTTCTTTGATTCGTTTCCTTTATGTTCCCGTGGCTTCAATCAAAATACCTTCATTGGTTCTAGCGAGCTGCTTTAAATCACAAAACTATGGCAAATCTCCCTGAAAGTTTGAGAAGCCAAGGTTGCTGATTTTAAGGTGGGGGCCTGGAGCTCTCCCAAAATTACGACTGATGTCCAGCTTGCAGAGATTATTTTCCCCAGAGGAAATGGCTGCTTT
>NW_015234660.1:0-700 GCF_001447785.1 Gekko japonicus | reverse complement strand
GGACCATTCTTTACTAATTTGTCTGAGAAGCAATATAAGCTCTCATGTGAGGTGATATCAAACAATGGTCATGCATGAGGGAATCATTCTTTAGTGTTAAAAACAGATATCCAGGAATCTTGTTCACTGTTGCCTTTTCTATATAAAACCAATGGTAATCTCCTATCATCATACAGAGCATAAGTGTGGGAACTATGGAGGCCCTGAAAAAGCTTAAAAAATAAACTACAAAGGCTAGACTGATAGAAGTGATGTTCTCTTGGTGGAACATTGATGCACTAGAGTATGATGTTATTGTTCCCCATGGATGGGATTTATTTTCAAGAGAACAAAATAGGCCTGCTATCTGAAATGCAGGAGGGACCATCTGCCTTGTACAGATGGCTATTATTCTGCTAGGCCATTTCCCCTCTGCCTTCTGGGAGAAAGAATGCACATATGTCTCACCAACTTTACATGAAATACCTTTTGTTCTTTGATATAACATTTTACAAAAAAAAATTGCTTCAGACAAAAGTATTCCTCCATGCTTTATCCCATTAATTGATATGTGCCATTTAACAAATTTGCCTACAAGACACAAACTATATATATATATATATGGGTTCATTGGTACAGCATTGGTTCTAAGAAACTACATACTATTTTATTTCCAGGCATATACAAATTTCTAGGAGGAGGAGATTGGATTTATAACCCG
>NW_015234659.1:0-700 GCF_001447785.1 Gekko japonicus | reverse complement strand
TGCCTCTAAATAGCCAAGAAGACTGGAATTTTATTCCACGGGAGGGGGAAGAAATAAAAACAAAAGATCATTAGGTACACATGCACATGCACTCTTGGTCAATAGCTGCTTAATTCTGGACAGGGCCCAAAACTGCAGTTCATAAAAGATGCAGGAAGGCATTTGTGTAAAGTGAATAAGGCTATCATTAGTGTCTGTGGAATTAACAATGGTGTGTGTGCTGCTTTCTTCTAACGTGGTCCTCTAATTTTGTGGTCCAGCTTTATTACGCTGGATAATAACACAGTGAAACATTCCATGCAACAATCTCGTAATGGTGCTTCAGTTTCTATATTAGCGTGTTATTTAATTGTTGTGTGTCTTACATGATTCTGGTTTTACTGGTGTAATCTACGTTGAGTCTCAGGAAGGCGGACTATTAATGAAGTAAACATAAAATTAAAACTCCAGATCACAGAAGCGCTGTCTGCAGCTCTAATTAAAAAATGCTGACTGAGATCTTGCAAGACTGTTGTGAGATCTTGGTAACTGTTTGGCGGCTGCCGGGCTGTTCCGAAGAACGTCAGCTGACCAGGGTGGGGGGGAAACACTGGGGGAGGGAAGATGGGCCCCCTGATTGTTCTCTTCATGGTAGAGAAGAATTCTTGGAAACTGTCCCGTATCTGTAGAATTGCTGAGTTTGCCGAAAAGTTCGCCAAAA
>NW_015234658.1:0-700 GCF_001447785.1 Gekko japonicus | reverse complement strand
ACTTGATGGATCTTAATTTGAGAAAGTTCATGCTTTTTTCTTTTTCTTCCCTTTACCACATCCCTTGGGTTACTTGATCTAGGCAATGAGCCCCCCCATCCTCCAGTGCTGGTATCTGTGGTCACTATTACCTGTGCCGGTAGAACAAAGGTTACTCCCTGACTCAGGTTGAAACTCCTCATCTACCACCATAGCAATCTCCTCAGTATTGATGTTAATTTGATCGGTTTGTGTTGCTTCCTCCCTATATGTCTCTGGTAGGGAAGAAGAGTCCACTAGAGGGGTTTTGCATGAAACCATACCCTAAGCACCAGGTCTATAGTGGATATCATGGGTTCTAGAAGTTGGGCCAGTAACATGAGATCCGAGTATCTCTTTTTGCAAATGTCTTGTACCAAGTTCTGCAATTTCCTCTGTTTCTCCTCTGGTAATGATATCTGGGCCTGCCTTGTGTTCATCACCACCTCCAAGTGCATCAGACATCTGGTGGGCGTTAGATGGTAATTCAACAGAAAGCCATAGTCTTGGAGTACCTGTACTCTTAAGGCAGTATTGTCCTTTGCTGCCTGTTCCATCTGTGCCCTCAACAGGATATTGTTGAAAAATGGATATGTATGAACCCCCCTGAGTCACAGAGCAGCCATCAGTGTCACCATGATTTTTGTAAAAACCCTGGGGGACAAAGAAAGTTCAAAGGGGA
>NW_015234657.1:0-700 GCF_001447785.1 Gekko japonicus | reverse complement strand
AAACCAAAAACACAACATACATTGCCAAGAAAATAAGAGGGCTGATCTGACTGGAAATACCATATTGAAGAAGTTGTGTATCGTGGGCAACGTACCTCCCAGTCCAGAACGGAGGCCTGCCACTGTGCAATCTTGTCAATGTTTTCTAGCCTTCTTTTCCTCTCGTTTATCTGCTGAGTCACGTTCCTCATGACCGCCAGGGCTGCAGCCACGTATCTATAGTCACTGTTGGGGGGAAAAAGGCAGGTTTTGAGATTACACGGAATGCGCAATGGAAATTTCAGCAGATACGTTCTGCATTCCTTAGTATTCCAGACTGGTTGTGCACCAACACCCTCCTTGCAACATCTGTGGCTGATGGTTCGCCATTTTTACCAGATCGTATTTTGCTACGGAAGCCTCTGGCCCTGTTCAAAGGGGGTTTCTTCTACACTGGGGCAATATTGGCCACCCCCACCCAGTACACATTTATACAGAGCACTGAAAGGCGCAAACTGGATGGTTGTGACAAGGGCTGGCAGCAGTTGGGACTGCAGTACTGGGAGACGGGGCTTCTCTGATGTTGGGGATTACTGTCAGCTAGATGACCCACAACAGCCCAGTTCCACAAGTGGAAATGTGTATGTTTGTAGGAGGTCTGGATAAAATACTTCTCACGTAACCCTCCCATCTGTAAGCCTGAGGCGCTGCCTTTTACTAT
>NW_015234656.1:0-700 GCF_001447785.1 Gekko japonicus | reverse complement strand
CCCCCCCGAAATGACCTCTGCACAGAACCCATATGTTTGTGAATTGTAAACTTAATGTTTGACATCCTTTCATTTGTAGCTCATGCAAAGGACTTTTCTCAGGCATATCTCTGTTGTGGATAAGAGGTTTTCTGAACCTGCTCACCACCAACAGAGGTTGAATTTTTGAATACCACCACAAACCTTCGCAGAATGGATCAAACAGCAGCATGAAAAACTGCACCTTCCATTTGCAAGGGAAGAGTCAGAGTCATCCCTTTCCCCATAGCCAGAGAACTGCCATCTTCAGAGGATAGTTAACAAAAAGCAGCCACTATGAGCAGAGCAGTTGTATTACTGTATAAAACAACAGGAAGATTGATATTCTATGTATATGGCATGGCTGGGGTCAGATCTCCTTCCCCCACACTTACCTTCAAGGAGACAGAGGCCTCCAGAGTGTGCTGAGGATGGCAGAAGCCCAATGTGATGCCACAGGAGGAATAGCTTCCTTGCATGCCACAATGCCCAGAAATGCCAGGCAGGTCAGGGACTGGCAGCACAGGCACAAGGCAACAAGGGTGGCAGAAGTACAGCAGAACCCACCAGAAGCGATGGCCTTTCCTCATCTGTAGTGGGGACCAGGAAGGCTTCTTTAGAAGGGTGTGCCAGGGAACAGACTGCAGTGACCCCCTTAGGCCAGCAGGGGCCAGAGGAGAAG
>NW_015234655.1:0-700 GCF_001447785.1 Gekko japonicus | reverse complement strand
AAATCCGTAACCACATCTGGTTTTTGTTTCGGTGAACCTTCCTTTCACTGAAATGATGGGCCAGATGCCAGAACCATTGTTGTTGTGTGGATATTGTGGCTTCAAGTTTTAATGAGTATGAAAACAATTACAAAAAAGAGACAACACCTAAGTGTCTATTCCTTATTTCTAACGCTGTACATGTTTTGTTGATAGATTGTTGGTAATTTGCTATTGTTTATGATACGAGAATTTTGTAAATGTTTCCTATGGCCATTCTTTCCTGTCCAGGGATGACTTATTGTGACAGTTGTTAATATATTTCTATACATATATACATATATATAAAGTAATTGAGCATGAACTATGCACCTATAAATATTAACTGTGAAATTTTATTTGTTCTGTGACAGGTTTTACTAACTTGTATCTGTAAATAATGGTGTCCTCCTGAAAGAAATAAAATGTCATCCATTTAAGTGGAGTTTCTTAACTGGTGCTGATTAACTAGCATTCTCCTTTTTTGCCATTTATTCTCTATCTGTGTGCAAAATTTAGATCACTCCCTTTCCAGAATTGGCCCCCAGCAGATTGTTAGTTTATTTATTTAAAATATTTTTTCTCACTCAACAAAGTGGGGACCCAAGATGGGTAACAAAATAAATACATAGTAAGAACTCAATCAGCACAAACTAACTAAAACCAGTGCCTAGTAAGACAA
>NW_015234654.1:0-700 GCF_001447785.1 Gekko japonicus | reverse complement strand
TGTGTGTGTGTGTGTGTGTTGAGTAAAGTGGCTGGTTTTTAAAGTGCCCGGGAACAGCCGACAGACACGCTGTGCAAAGGAGAGGGGGGAAGAGATGGGCTCTCAGTCTGCATGTATTTATTTTTACTTTTTCTCTTTTGTTCCCCAGTACAAAGGAAGCCATCCATTAGGGATCTGTTTTCTGAAGGGGGATCAAAGGCACATGGAGGGACCAGAGCCCTTCCAGCCACGTGCCAAGAGCGTCTGTGGTTAATCGCAGCCATTGGCCTCTTGTGTCTCTGTGCCTATTTGTGTTTAAGGAGCGCGGCGCACCATTCGTTCCGCCGTAGGACGAGCCAGTCCTTCGTTCTGGTGGGAGCTGGTGGTTTATAGCAGGAGGCATAAGGCTCTGCAATTCTGTCATTCAGACTTCAAGTCAGAACCTTAAGACAGTCACACTTCCCCCGCTGCAGGTCTCTGGGCTGCTAGTCTGAATGCCTCTCCTACATAAATTCCCTCAGACAGAAAAGTAGCCCGTGTGCCCCTCTGCCCTGCTGTGCTAGCTTTCTGCATAATGGAGCCCTGCCATAAACACACACCACATGAGAACATAAGAAAAACCAAGCGTCCTCCTTGCCATGTGGAACCCAGTGTGGTGATGCCCGTGGGCAGCATGACGCCCACCGACGTGTTTCCTGGCACTCACCACCAGTTTCTTTTC
>NW_015234653.1:0-700 GCF_001447785.1 Gekko japonicus | reverse complement strand
TTCCCCAGCAGTCATTACTTTTGTCATTACATGATATGCTTTCCATTAACAGTGGCATGAATGGTCTGTCCAAGTGCTGGTTATGTGGCCAGTAGAACAGCCTTGTGCAGAGAGAGGGAAATTGTGGGGAATCTCCAGCCTTATTGCCTGTGAAGTGGAAGCACCTAGAAGGACGGAGACCTCCTGGCAGCTGCAAAAAAGGCCGTTTCGTTTCCCTGCAGGCAAATGCTGCGATGTGGCTACCGTGAATCGAAAGGAGGAGATGAATAGGGGCTTCACATCTCCCTGCATGCGCAACGCATCAGGTTGTGTTATTGTCCACATCAGTTATTTCCCACAAAGTGCAATGTGTCCCCGGGCCAGCAAGATGTGCGAGCTTCCCGCCACGGTTAATGTGCTTACTTGAAATGGCTCAGTGAAAGCGTTATGAATGAACCGAGTTGTGGTTGCCTTCCACTGCAGGGTACACAAAGGATGTTTTCCTCATAGGCTACATTAAGAGCTTAATGGCAGGGCTGGTATTCTAGGAGGCGCGGTGTATGCGTTGCATTCCAACCCAGCCACCCACCCACCCGTGTGTTGGAGGAGTTTTAAATACGCTCCGTTTGCATCCGCTGAAAAGACGCTGGCCGGACTCCAAAGAACCGCTCCACACGCCAAAGAAGGCCTTGGGTTCTGTTTCTCCAATAACAGCCCCCCC
>NW_015234652.1:0-700 GCF_001447785.1 Gekko japonicus | reverse complement strand
AGGTTCAAACTTATAGACGGGCTGAACAGTAAAGCCAGTTACTGTGACAGGACCCATCCTCTCAACCCATGAGAGCAGGCCCGATTAATTGGCTTTTTCCACACAACACATAATTAACATAGGATCCAGTGTCCCAAAATGTCGGCATGGCCATTAGCTTGGATGGCTTTAAAGAGGAGTTGAGGAATTCATGTAGTTGATGCAAAAGTATTACATGCACCTTATCCAGAACAGCAAGCCCTCAAACGGCACAATTCACACAACCAGGCAGGGCCCGCAAGAAAGATGGCATGACAAAAAACCAAGGACATCTCCTAGCATTCCTTTGGCACTGGAATGCGTGTTTTGCCCTAACAGAGTGCAGAGCTATCTTGTTATCCTAACCTGGATACGCCCAGAATGAAGAGCTACAGGATAAAGGAAGGGAGACCAAATTGCCACCCCCAAAGTGAATTCAAATAAAGTGTGGCATTACTGGCATATGGGAAGGGTGAGGTACAGAGTCTCCCGCTTACCCACAATGTTTGGGTTACAAGAAGAAGGAAGTACAGGACACTACAGCATTTCCTCAATAACAGAAAACAAGCCAGGGTTTGAATCCTATGACAACCGAGTTCCCCAACATGACTGCATATGGCTTGCACCACATAAGATGGCTGGGTGAGTGGCTGCTTTCTCTCAGCCTAACCTACCTCACAAG
>NW_015234651.1:0-700 GCF_001447785.1 Gekko japonicus | reverse complement strand
ATGTCTGACTGATTTTAGTTTAGGTTAGATTCTTTGCTGCAAATATTTGCTCTGGCAAGCCCAAGACAAGGGCTTTGTTTATCAAGGGGACGGCAGGCTCGTGGAGAAATGTGTGAGGGCAGGTTACAGGGCTGCACATTTGGTCTTAGCAGTGAGTCAGACATCTGGGTAATTATCTTCCATTCTGGATGACAACTGGGTGAACTGCTGGCTCTATTTTGAGGAATAACCCTGTGATTTGAGTATATTTCTTTCCAGGCCTCAGTCAGTGCGAACTGGTCAGGATGCAAGAGCTATTCTTGCCTCCACTTCAGCTTCCTCTCTGGGCCGGATTATTCAATTACTGGCTCTTTGGCCTCCTCTCAACCTTTCTGAATCATTCCCGGTTTCCATGCAACTCCTTGGCAGGGGTTGAAAGAGGATTTCAATGGCAAATTTCACAGCTTTATCAGCCCTTCTAGACCGCCTGCTCCCGCCTTAATTAATTTTAAAGCTGGACGGGAACAAACGTTCAAGCCCGACTGACAGAAAAGGCCAGTCCTGTGCTAAACGTACTGATCCTGTGTCCTGTTACAGAGACGTAGTCCCTTTGCTGTTGGCACTTAGCTCTGTTTGATCAGGTAGCCGGACCTAACTACACGCTGAGCAGCAGTGGTCACTGATGCTTCTGGTCTTGTATTCCTCCCAAACGGGTTCAGCT
>NW_015234650.1:0-700 GCF_001447785.1 Gekko japonicus | reverse complement strand
AGACTAGGACTCCAGTCTATGAAAGTTGATGCTAGAATAAAAAGTCTGCTAGTCTTTAAGGAGCCTCAAGTCCATCACTATATAAATTCAGGAAAGAGAAGACAAAACACTAGCTGTCAGAACTCAGCAGCTGTTGAAATCTACTGCCCTTTTGTAAAAAATTCAATGCCTCTTCAAGTAAGTTTCAGTACTTGTTGGCATAAAGCAATTCCATTATTGTTGCCATTAAGCCATGCCATTATTGTTGAAATATTATCCAGGGCAAAAATCATACAACTCTAGGTTGGGCTGGTTCTAAAGGACTATGAGCAGAAGGAAAATGGTGACTGAGGTTCCAGGGGCAACTGCTCGTAGAGCTTCACCAGTGTTACAAATTCCGCAGTGTGCATGCTTGCTTGCAGAAGCTCTTCCTCAAGTAGATCATCACCCATGGGTTTTGCTTGACTTCTCTTGCACAATGCTCTAGAATACACTGCGAAAAGGATCTTCTGGGGGCAACTGCCTTTCAAGTATAGAAGGGCAGCATCTAAATGTTTTATTTAAGAAGTCAAAAGGTAAGCGGAAGCTGGTAGTGACAGATATTTTACAACACTCCTTCAAAATGCTAAGTTGTGTTTCTTTGTAATAGATAAAATAAACCAGACAAACTGCATGCTGGGTGTTATCTTCCAGTACTGGCAAGAGGATCCCTAAGTATGTG
>NW_015234649.1:0-700 GCF_001447785.1 Gekko japonicus | reverse complement strand
GGGGGGACAGACCTAGGATTGAGTAGACATGAGAGGTAGGGTAATGCTGAGTGGCAGAAAAGTGAGACCATGGTAGTTCAAACAGTCCTTGAGGAGAGTGTATGTTGAGGAAGTAATGTTGAGGAACACTACTCAACATTCTACTCAACATACAAGCATGTTGAGGGAGTTATCGAAAGAGGAGAACAAAATGGTCTGATTATCAGAAAGGGTGGCTTCTCTTCAGGGCATAGGAAGTCACATGCCAGAAGTCATAAAGATGAGTAGCTGAATTGTTGGGTTCACTGAAACACAGGAATTAGACTGGATTCACACACTGTTGTGCTACTGTAACCATTCACCTGCAACACCCAACTACATGTGGATCCTGCCTGGAAAAAAGAAGACTGTGTGGGGTTTGTTTGTTTTAATGCAGAAACAAAATACGTTTGGCTATAGCAGCCAGCTTACTTATTTTTTATGTGCCAGTTAGGGCTCCGACATCAGAATACCTATCCTCCTATGACAAAGAAGCATCCTCTCTATAAGAGAGTGTCTCTAAATTCCAATTACAGTCACAACCATGAAAGTGAGCCTATACTGGACAGAAGGTGAAAGTGGTGAGCCTATACTGGACTATATGATAGCTGATTTTGATTACCTCAAAAACAAGTCATTGAGCAATTTTACCTGGACAGCAATGATGATGAGGGTTGGGGGG
>NW_015234648.1:0-700 GCF_001447785.1 Gekko japonicus | reverse complement strand
GACTCATTCAAGTTAAGGCATGTCGTTCTGTGCATTATAGGCAAAGGGGTTGAAGAAAAGACCATGAGTGAGCCCAATCACAAACCAGATTGATCCACACAAGACTTAGTGCCGTTTTGATACGATGTCCAAGTGTAGCCAAATCTCTGAGAAACCAGGAACAATCTGGCTAGATGTCCTTAATCTGACCATCTTTAAGAAAGTAAATTGACCTGATGGCAAACCTGAAAACAAGCTGTGCTTCAACGCTTGGTGAAGGAGCAGCTTTGAAAATAGAGCAAATAACTTTTTTCCCAATTGAAAAAAGAAATGTTAAAAAGTAGATTTTGTTCAACTAGATCTGTGTGTACTGGAGCCACCATGTACGGCCTCCCCTTCTTCTTTGGAACCTCTGGTAACAAGCTGTATTTCTTCAAGGGCTTCAGTTTCATTCCCTCCACTGTTTTCTTTCTTCCATTCTCCCACAAAGCAGATTTTTGTTTCCGAAAGTCTAGTGGAGCTCACCAGTTCCTTTCCTGCCACAAAACCTTTCTGAGATTCCACAGGTACCCATTTACCGTATTTCATAAGCCCTATTCACACGTCATGGTGGGGCTGTGGAATCGTATAGCGTAGGCCGATCTCATCAGATCTCGGAAGCTAAGTGAGGTCGGAACTTGGAAGGGAGACCCCCAAGGAACGTTCTGCAGAGGAAGGCAAT
>NW_015234647.1:0-700 GCF_001447785.1 Gekko japonicus | reverse complement strand
AGGAAATGACCCCTGGGATTTGCAAACACAACTGAGAGAACTTCAAAACAGACAGACAGTGGTTTTGCCACTCAGATTCGACATGTAATGAGAGTCGCCCGTCTCCTCACAATGTTCCTCATGCATTTCACATCGGCCGAAAATCACAAAGCCATCCCACACATTATTTATAACTAATTTATTCTTCGCTTTTACTGCACTCAATGGCTAAATTACCTCAGTGGCTCCTTCCCGTTTACGAGAGGGCAGCGGCTACATTCGAATACTCTTCTAGTCACAAGTATTCCATTAGTCTCCAATGGAGACCAGAGGCCGGTGGAGGCTGACGGAACAACAGACCCCTGGTAGGCCTTTTATGGAAGGGACCTCTGACTCATTTTATATAATTTGGCAGCCTCGGTCTTCACCGAAGGCCATTTCATACTTCTCAACAGCTTTTTTCCGTGAACACACGGCGACAATGGAGAAGATTATGCTGACTGACTTTGCTCTTCCTAGGCCCTGTTCTGAATAGAGTGTCCAGCGTTGGTTGCTCAAGTAACACTGTGGGAGTATCCACACAATAATTTATCTCCATTTTTGATGCAGCTATTGTTGGCAGAGGTGAGCCCTGGTTTTCCACTGGAAGATGTCTTTATTTTTTAAAATTTAACAAAGTGTGTCTCATGCACACATTTGCACGGCTGTGTGATGTGAGCAC
>NW_015234646.1:0-700 GCF_001447785.1 Gekko japonicus | reverse complement strand
GAAGGTGAAAAATACTGATTTTGTTTTTTGCACACCTCTACTGTGTAAGTTTAAGCCACTTTATATGTTTGGAGTCCATGCACCAAAACAGAATCCCCAGTTCCTGACAGACAACTATTCACAGATAACGGTGTAAAGATTAAATCATGGCAGAAAAGGTTTGGAGTGGATGGAGAATCTATTGACTTTTGTGGCACATTACACAGTCATGGAGCAGTGAAATGTAGCTAGGTTTATGTTTACCTTGCTATTCAATTTATTTGATTGTCACTTTGAAATATCTAGTTTCAGAGAAGAGTCAGTAGCTGGCATTCTCACATTTCTCTTACTCTCACCTTTCTCCAAACCGTCCATGACCTGGTGTGACAGTCACAAAACACAGGATCAGCTGCACTGAGTCTCATTAGTCCATTAGCTTTGTGTGGCCCACAGCAAGGAGGACAGGTATTTCCAATAGTGAAAACCTGGCTGCCTGACACCTAGTGACCAGATTCTTCCAAGAAAGAAGGCAGACAAAGGCCAGGCAAGGTTGCTTCAGCTTCTCTGTGCATGAGTTGCCTTTATTATACAGACTGAGGCTATGAGTGAAGGGAACTTCTAGGACTCTATGATTATCAGCCCCTTGGTGGGTGGGCAGAGGAGAAATGGAGAAATGGGTTTGGGAAGGTGTGATCAACTGTAAGGGAAACTCTTCCAACAT
>NW_015234645.1:0-700 GCF_001447785.1 Gekko japonicus | reverse complement strand
GAGTTTGTCCACCATTAGTGGGCACCTGGCAAGCCCTACTGTATATTATGTATTCATATAATGTATATCACCTCAAATACGCCACTTGTATATAATGATGACTTATTGATGCACAAATAATGTGGGAAGCTTGCACATATTTTGCAGGGAAGATTCAGTGTGAACAAAGCAAGTGGTGAGGAAATAAAGAATTGTGGGTTCGATTTGCTTAAGGGAGGAGCAACATGGAAAGTAGATTGAGGCGTCTAAATAGCAGAGATGAGAATTCATCTTTCCTTATCTTTACTAGTCAAGTTATTTTCATCACCAATTTTTGAACTAAGCAAACAGGACAATGTAACACCCAAGGGGGTTAGAAGAAGTGAACCTAGATTTCTACAGCGAGGGAAGGCAGTGGAGGGGAAACACAGAGGAATAGCAAAAAATGGTGACAGGCCTCGTGGGACTGAACAGAGATATGTGCGAAACACCCACTGAAAGATTTCATTGACTACAGGGCTTTTATCTTCTTTCAGAATCACTGCAGACCCACTTGTTTTAACACATGAGATGAAATTTAGTGGCAATTTACAGACGCATGGGACCCTCCCACTGAAATCCCTCCACTAAACTTGTTATTAAAATGCTTTTACTCTCCTTCATTCTCAGCTGACACTTTATTCTGAAGCAGAATCTTCCAGCCTTTGTTTGGTGTTTCACC
>NW_015234644.1:0-700 GCF_001447785.1 Gekko japonicus | reverse complement strand
TACCACTGAGCTACAGTCCTGGAGGGGTTTGTGGTACCCTGAGCTCCTTGGAGGAAGGCTTGGGATAAAAGTATACCAAATAAATAACAATATGCTATGAATTTTGGACGGCTGGGTCAGGCATGCATGTATATTTCTTCCTTGTTCTATTAGACAGCACTTGATGACTTGGGGATGAATGAATGTGTGACCCAATGCTGTCAAAAGTCTTGCATTCAGAGTAACTTGGGGTGAGTTCTGCCTGTTGCACTTGTTCTGTAATTGTTAATTCACATATGCAAGTTGTGACTTGCAGTTCTCAAGGGATGAACGTACATGGATGTGAGTGGTGTTAGTCATCCTGAACCTTCAGGACAGAGCAGTTTGGAAATCTAAATTAGCAGATAGTCTAAATAAATGCCTGTCACTGTTCCTATCCCTGCCCTGTGTACTGTACCCTTGCTATGTAGACAAATATAGGTTTCCACGCACAGAAATTCAGTCTGCACACCCAGGCATACAGTGATGTAGCTCAGACCCTGCTTCTCATTATATGTACCAGCTCATTGCATGGACCTGAATTTGTATTAAGTATTGGAGTTTACCTTATTCCTTCTGTCTTCTCATGGTTTGATATTGATGCTTGTTTTTATTATTATTTACATAACTTCAACGCTGTCTTTCTTCTTCATCAGGGCCACCAAGGCAAATGACAGATTAA
>NW_015234643.1:0-700 GCF_001447785.1 Gekko japonicus | reverse complement strand
CCGGCCCGTGTGACCGGGGCCTAAGTTACCTTTCTTAGACTTTGGGCTGTAGCTGTAACTTGTTAGTTAGCACAGGTATTCTCGGATTTGCAGGAGGTGGGAGGTTGTTTCTCTTGCATCCTAAATCCAGCAACTCTTGTTTGGAACCTAGTCAAAGATGGACAGGACATTATTAGTTTAATGTGCACTTTGCATTACCAGCAAAAATATACATTTTTGGTTTGACGTCATCTAACTTCTCTTTCCAATCCCCCATCACCCTATGGAGTCAGCATGGGTCTTTCCATAGGCACTTAATACTGAATGAATTAGCACATTAATGGATGCTTCTTTCCCATTAGCGAGCTATCATCTGACACTAATTCTCCTTGGGGTGGG
The DNA here is from genome assembly GCF_001447785.1 of Gekko japonicus. Classification (NCBI taxonomy): domain Eukaryota; kingdom Metazoa; phylum Chordata; class Lepidosauria; order Squamata; family Gekkonidae; genus Gekko; species Gekko japonicus. The sequence goes on along the minus strand of NW_015234643.1, from coordinate 322 downwards.
TGAGAGCCTATTTAGCATTAACTCCTGTAATGGGTTCTGAAAGTCCTAACGCAATTAGAGCAGTACATTAAAGACACTTATAGTTAAAGGAGTGGCAAAGAAGCAATGGCACATGCATGATCAAGATCACGAAGCGAGTGGTTGGTTTAGAGATGAGCGCACCTTCCAATTTTGTTCAGGGAGTGATTCAGTGTTCTCCAAACAGCTGTGTGGAAATAAACTATATCTCATTTGCAAGGTCTCTTTGCTGTCGAGTTGGGCACCTCTCTTAATTCCTTGGTGGTTTGCTCACAATTCGAAAGAGGCACTTCAGACAGACAGT
>NW_015234642.1:0-700 GCF_001447785.1 Gekko japonicus | reverse complement strand
CTAGCTTTGATTTGCTCAACAATCGTATTGAGCAGCCACATAACAAGATGAACATGTCTAACACAATCCTTTTTTGTTTGGCTTGGAAAACCCACCACTACGGCAGAATCTGGGTGGCTGAAATACCTGCAAAGTTTCACCAATGAAATGACTCAAGCAGAAGATCTTAATTTAGTTCCAGTTTCCCAGGTTGGACACAAAAAGCTCACAGAGGAAAAACACTTTGCAGCCCAGTTCTATGTATGTCTGTTTGAAAACAATGTTGTTCAATTTTGGTGTAACGTGTAGCTGTTTTACACTAGGAGAGCACTTCCTGATTCAAAGAAGTTAGAGGTAAATCAATGAAGTATCCAATGATAGTACTTCCCAAGCACTGAATGAGGACTCATCACAGACATATAAGCATGATGTGGGTAGGTCTAGAGTACCAGTAACAGATGTTAAGGGAAAAACAGCCCAAAGGGGCTAAAAGAAAATAATGCCTTCTAGTCGTGGAGCCCAAACATAATATTTCAGTACTGTTTTCCCTTTATGAAGACTACGGTAATAGCTATGACATCCATTTGACTCTAACAACGGTAAATTAGCAATAAAACTAATACATTTATTGCACATCCATTCTGTGATTCTAATCTCATGTGGTTTTGTGAAGTCAAGTCTTGCATATGTTACAAGGTGTAACAGGGAAGACACCCCCCCC
>NW_015234641.1:0-700 GCF_001447785.1 Gekko japonicus | reverse complement strand
TGTAGGAGATGTTTTTTAGCTCTGCCCCTGTCCTTGGGTCTTCCATGAGATTCAGGAACCCTCCAGGCTGGAGAGGTTCCAGAAAGAGATTAATTTAGTAGTTATCTTTGTGTGTGTGAAATCCTGAAGAGAAATTACTTCTGAACAGCAGAGGATTGTCATTTCTACCTCCCTCACAGTTTTTGCAAGTTACATTTTGGGAAAACCATTGAAAATCAGTTTGAGCTCAGATATGGTGGTAAGTTACCAGAGTACAAGAAACCAAGCCAGACTTGGCTAGAAAGTCAATTCAGGGATCTTATTCAGGAATGTGTTCCTACTGTCCTATATCTTTCTTCTTGAAAGCCAAGATTTGTGCCTTTTTTTTTTTTGTCTTTCATCTCATAGTACTTGAGTAATATCAATCGTTATCTTTGGTAATTAACTTTGGGATAAACCTGTCTTGATAGGCTGCTTCCTTGCTGCACTTTTAAGTTACTCCCCTTTCCTGTGCCTGATCTACAGCTAATCAGACTTCACATTCGGATCTACGGACCAAGTCTTTATTTAATTTTACTAATTTTATTTAAAGTATTTGTATCGTGTTTTTCCTGCCCTTCAGAATATAACATATTAACTAGTCAAATATACAAAGCCACTAAATAGATAATTAATTAAACAAATTTAGAGTGCAGTGCCATCTTTAAGACCAACAAAGGTT
>NW_015234640.1:0-700 GCF_001447785.1 Gekko japonicus | reverse complement strand
AACCATGCTTCCTTGTAAACATTTCCTCAGTTCTGCAGCTGGTTAGTGAGACCAGTGCATGCCTCTCAAACAGGGTCTGTTTAAGCCCCGGCCTTGACAAAGCAATTATGGAATGAAATGCTGCTTGTACTGTACATTTTTGATGGATGGTACCTGCTTCCTATCTCTTCAAGAACAATTTATCCTGGCCACACTGAAATCAAGCAGAGGTTGTCTATGAAGCCAAAAGAAAAGTTGATTCTAGTACTAGTAACCAGGACTGAATCAGGCCTCTGTGTGCACATGGGTATAGATTCACCCCTGCCACATATGGACTTCTATGTGCATATTTAGAGAATGATGACTGACTTGTTTCAAATGAATAACACTCAATGAAACCTGCTCCACTTATCTCATCTCTGCCCTCACTGGCAAGTAAGTAAAATTCATAGGGCACTGTGTCATTCTGACATTAAAACCTCACCCATCATTTCTATCATGAACACAAATACAAGATAATAAAACATTTATAGCAGTGTATGTGAATTTGGATGGCATGATAACTTGAAATGAATTTCATCTTCCTTTGATGAATTCCACACAGGGGACTTTTGGGGCAGACATAAAGCTTTTATTGGCAAAATGACAGCAAAGTAAATCAGTATAAGAATGTAGAGGTAAGGATCTTACTCTGTGAAGAAGTGTGACTGATCAATGCACA
>NW_015234639.1:0-700 GCF_001447785.1 Gekko japonicus | reverse complement strand
CTGATAGACCTACCATCCATAAATCTGTCTACCTTTTAAAAAGCTTTCTAGAGCTGGTGGCTACTGCCCCACTGTGTGACAATGAACTGCACAACTAAGTACAAGAATAGGCATTACACCCATTTTGGAAGAAACCCAGCAACATGAAGAGTGGAACCATATGCCACTACCACTTCCTCAAACCATTCTTATAGCACAAATGGATATGATCCAGCCAGCTTTTTCATTCAGGTCCACTCCATTCTCTTTCTGCTCTCACAGAGTCAGTAAACCTGTATCTAAATCCATTCTCTACCCATACACAAAAATGTCCTGCATGTAGAAGACCAGAAAATCAGACTGAAAGTGCAGCTAGATTCCTTCCTTCATCCTACCAATTTTGCTACTCTATTTTGTGAATGTACTGTTCTTACTTGAAAAATACAGTTTTTGCCTGAAGTTTCCCCCTGCTTCGGAAGGCACTCCAGTCATTGTTTTCCCCCTGACAAAATTTGATAGCAATATTTCCTTCAAAATTGGTGCCTGTTTTTACTTCAGCTGAGTAAAAATTGTGCAAAAATAACAACAACACCCCCTGCAATGAATTGGGAACACCACCACCGCCACCAAGAAATGTCAACGATCAAAACAAAAAGGTTCACAATAGCAACATATTTTTTTAAAATTAAATGGAAAGGGCTGTAGGAATTTATACTTCTAA
>NW_015234638.1:0-700 GCF_001447785.1 Gekko japonicus | reverse complement strand
ATCCCAGGAAAACATATGAACCCTGCATTAGGTTCTTGCTTAAGATTTATTTGGTACAGTTACCCTATACAGAATCAAACAAGTCCATAATTTACATGTATTAAGCCTTTTCTCAATGTTTTTAAATACTTGATCAGTATCAGTTCTGTTAAAGTTTAGGCAGGTTTTGTGCATGCGCAGTACTTAAATGCATATGCCCTTTTTGTCTTTACAGGTCCTTCATAGACAGCAATCGCAGCCTGCCAAGGAGAACTCGCCTCCGAGAGAAGAAGCCCCACCCCCACCTCCAGAGGACACGTGCACCAAAAAAACGAGATCCCGTACTAAGATTTCTCTGGAGGCCTTGGGCATCCTTCAGAGTTTCATCCATGATGTTGGCCTCTATCCAGACCAGGAGGCCATCCACACTTTATCTGCTCAGTTGGATCTGCCTAAACACACCATCATCAAATTCTTCCAGAACCAGCGTTACCATGTAAAACATCACGGGAAGCTAAAAGAGCATTTGGGGACTGTGGTGGATGTGGCAGAATACAAAGATGAGGAGCTTCTGACTGAGTCAGAAGAGAATGACAGTGAGGAAGGCTCCGAGGAGATGTACAAGGTGGAAACGGAAGAAGAGAACCCCGACAAAAGCAAGGCAGCGACTTCAGAAACTGACCAGAGATAATGTGAAACCCCCCCAGGCAAAGCAATACTT
>NW_015234637.1:0-700 GCF_001447785.1 Gekko japonicus | reverse complement strand
TTCAGACCAACACGGCTGCCCACCTGGAAGTATTTAATATTTAAACTTTGTGAACAACGGAGGATCAGTGCCCATATTTGTCCTGTATAAGATGCCAGTGCTTGTGTACAGTCCTTCTAGCATGATATGATAGCTGATGGTGTTCCATGGACCAAAGAAGATGGTGAGAGGTAGATGATGAAACAACAGTCATCACAGAAGGAAGGCCAATGCAAATTTATTTTTCATAATGGCCAAAATAAGGAAATGTGGGGATGAATTTTGCATGTTTGATTATATCATGTTAAAGAGAAATATGTTTGAATCTATTTATGGTTCCATAAAAAGACTAGGGGCAGACTCTAATATTGGCATAGTGTTCCCTTAGTATGAAGTAGTCATAATGTATCATCTTAGATCAGTAATCTCCTTATCTTTACTTCATGCAACATGGATCAGAACTCAGCTCTTTGGGCCCTACCCCAGGTAAGGTGATGATTGTTTGAGTTTTGTGTGGAAGTATTATAAATACTAAAATTGCTTCCAGGGATTTCCAGGCTTTATAATGTTTCCGAGGAAGATTTATACACTATTTAATTTCACACAGCCTGCTAGAAAAGATTGAACAGGAGACTTGGCGGGAGACTGGCATCTCTTTTGTTACATCAGTTACTCGTCTGATGGAGCGCCTCCTTGACTACAGGTAACAAGACTTTTGAAC
>NW_015234636.1:0-700 GCF_001447785.1 Gekko japonicus | reverse complement strand
CATCGGATATGACCCAACCAGATGATAAAATGTGCACTATCCAGAAGATTTGGAATTGCAGTGATAACCTGTTCTTTGTCCTGTGTATATGAGAATCTCCATATTTCCGTATAACTGTTTCTATTCATGGTGGGGAAAGGTGCCTTGTATGGGAGTAATTTTGAGTGCATGTGAAGTGAGTTTTGTTCAGAGGTTGTTATGGCAACACGACATTGTAGAACAAAAGGGGATCATGGAGAATAATGGCAGGAGTAACCTGCTGTGCAACCCTTAGATTGGTTTGGGGAAACAGTGTTTGGTCATATATGCAGCATCTAAATTGCAGTCCTATTGGAACTGGCATGGAAATCTTTATATGGTGTTAAAGAAAAATGAGATATCCAAAGGCATGTCTTTGTTGGGGGAAGTTGATGTATTTTACATGACAGTATTGGTGCATGAAAATCTGGGTTGCTGAGTAAATGTAATTTTAAATTGTACACTTCACTTGCTTGAAAGCATTTCTGTGTACGATGGCTAGGTGACCGTAATGCAGTCTGACAGATGGTTTTCATAGGAAGACCTTATCTGTGCAGCTTACTGTTGGTCCTTGCTAGCTGTTGTATGTAGCATCAGAGAATAGCCAGCACTTTGTAGAATTGTAATTTAGTTAGGCAAGTAATGAAGTTTGTAGATGTGTCATCTATCACAAAAAGTATTC
>NW_015234635.1:0-700 GCF_001447785.1 Gekko japonicus | reverse complement strand
TTAATAGAGTGGCGTTTGCCCAACACTAGTGGAAAGGGCCTTGCAGGTAGATGTAGTACCATAGAGATCAGTGCCTCTGTCTTAGATAAGGCGGCGAAAGTGGGAAGAGCTCAAATGCTGCCAGCCCTAAAGGAGACGTGATCTGCCTTTGGTAGGCGAGATAATCCTGCTGCCGCCTGCGCACCGCACTCTTCTGAAGACAAGCAATTCCCACTGCAAGCTAATGTGGGTCAGCGTTTTCCTTTTAAGTGGCTGGAAACTCCTGTTCCCATTTTAGCGCATCAGAACAAGCTGAGCCGCACAGCCTCTTGGCCACTTCAGGGTTGTTCTCTTATTCTACACAGCAATATTTATATTTATTAAAAATCCTTTGCTATGGTTTTTTACAGCAGGCTTGGCATTTCTTCGCCTGCTGATAGCAGAGCCCTCTGTGAGGTGTTGCAGTCAAGCGCATCATTGGAATAAATCGGCTCATAAATTATCTACAAAACCCGCTCTTCTGTCTGTCTGCTGCATTGGCAAGGCCGGCCAGGTAGCAGAGTCATGGTAGGCCTCAAGATGGAGTCCTCCAAGGACTGCGAGGTTGGCTCTAACAGTCTCCCTGCATCAGAGAAAGCCAGCTGCCAAACTTCCGCTCAGCCCTTAATGTGTTTTAAGGCTGGTCAAATAATGACGATGTTATAAAAGTCAAATTGCACCT
>NW_015234634.1:0-700 GCF_001447785.1 Gekko japonicus | reverse complement strand
CTTTCAAAAAGTGCAGCCCATCATAGCTCGCTCATACCTACTCCTTTTCAGCACGTTGATTTCTAGGTCTCCTGTGGCATTTGAAGGGGGCTTCTTTTTTGGCATGGTCTCCTTAGTTTTTACTAGAATTCCTGTGTTCTACCAAGTTTTTTTTAAAAAAAATTCCTAAGGTATACCTGATTTGTGTTAAGTGATGCTGATTTCTCACCCAAGTCAGGTGAACTCATGCCTCGCCATTTCTCCATTTCCCCTATCTACTTCATCCCCTACAATGTGTGTGTGGTTTGGCTCCCTTGCTTCTAAGCCCACCCCCCCAAGTCTGTTGCTTGGCTTCCTTACTTCCTAAGTTTCTTGTTTCCTGACTGTGCAGCTTGGTTTCCTTACCTTCTAAAGTGCTTGTTTTCTGGCTGTGTGGCTTGGCTTCCTCACTTCCTAAGCTTCTCGTTCACTGAGTGTGTGGCTTGGCTTCCTTACCTTCTACATTTCTTGTTTCTGGACTATGTGGCTTGGCTTCCTCACCTCCTAAATTTCTTGTTTTCTGAGTGTGTGACTTGGCTTGCTTGTCTCATAAGCTTTTTTCTTCCTGCAATATGTGGCTTGGCTTCCTTGCCTTCTGAGTCTTTTGTTTTCTGCACTGCACATTTTTTGGCATGGGCTGATGGGGCAGAGGTGACAGGAAGAGATGTAGCATCAGTTGTCT
>NW_015234633.1:0-700 GCF_001447785.1 Gekko japonicus | reverse complement strand
GCAATCAAGCTTTTTCTGGCCAGTGAAAGGAAAAGCTTTGTCTCTGTCGTGTCTGTCCAGCCAGGCCAGAAGACAGAGAAAGCTGAGGGTTGGCTTAGTTTTCGGGAAACAACCTCATTTAAACAGCTCCGTCTTGCATTGGCTCCTAAATTCTTTCAAAGTGACAGGTTGTTTCACCTCCTGGAAGCCATAAGATGGTGATCTAGTTATCTCAGAGAAAGTTCATGCCCAGGACTGGGGAAGTTCTTACACTCCTGTAATATGCAGGCACGTTCAGTAGCAGCTGCTGGCCAGAGCACAGCTGACACACCAGCTGTTTCCCCATGGGGATTGTTCCTCCCATGGCACATAGCATGTCCCCACTTTATTTGAGAGTTTCCACATGATGCTGTGATCGTTTTGTGAATGGCTCAAAGGGCTTTGGGGGATTTCCCTTTTTAAAAGGAGCAAAGCAGCCAGACTGTAGCTGGGTGAGCCTTTCTGCACCAGGACTAGGGGTCCCAGGTATAGTGACATGGGTGGGTTACCCTTGGTGTTGTTGTGACTTCTGGGAAAACCCAGAAGTGACATCATGCCATTGAGCCAACAGCCTTTTTCGTTGTTAATTTTTCTCCTGTTGCTGCCACGAGCAGCAACAGGGAATAGGACCTCGCAGCCCTACAGAGTAAGTGAGGAGGATCTAATATGCACATTCTGTCAA
>NW_015234632.1:0-700 GCF_001447785.1 Gekko japonicus | reverse complement strand
CTACCACTGAGTCATGGCCCTTCCCTTTTGTCCAGACTGTAATGTGCATTGTCTATATTGTGGAGATATGAGTATCCCTGCGAACAAAATGGTGGTGGAGGGGAGGATGAAAGATTTACTGGGCCAAACATACTGGGAGCAAGCTGGATCTAGTGGCATTTCTACCACCTCAAGAGCTTACTGTGGGCAGAGACCAGCCCTGTATGTAGGTCTGGTGTTTGGCACACATGCCATGGGTTGTCTAAGCCCCACCTAAATATTGTAGAGGAAAAGAGAAAAATGTGCAGGCACCATTTTCTCTGGCAGCCACACTTTTGATGCAACAGCTAGTAATTCTAGCCTAGTAACTCCTAGACGTCTTATATGTACATAGAATTACTACAAAAACTGAGATTTGAATCCCCAAATCCTGATGTCACTTTTCTCTAATATCAGTTCTTAACCCAAGCACTTCACATATCTTTTATAGTAGAATATTTTACATTGTAAAGAATATCCCAGTCAACTGAAAATCAGAAGTCACAAGGTCCTTTCTAAATACGCTGCCTCCAAGATTGCAAAACTGAAGTGTCTTCACTGCTAATGACTAAAGAAAACAGTGTTCAAAGCAGGGGTTTGGCTTGGGTTAGCCTAGCATTCATCTTAAACCATTAATGCATTCTTTGAGCACAACTGGAGTGTTGCCAGTATTAGTTCAGTA
>NW_015234631.1:0-700 GCF_001447785.1 Gekko japonicus | reverse complement strand
CTTAACCTCTGAGCCACCGCAGCCCCATTTGTGTGTTACTTCCCTGGATTTACAGAGCCCTAAGCGGTAGCACGACTGGCCCCACTGAACAGATTTCACTACTGACACAGGGGGCAGTTCCCCCCCCCCCCGTTACACGTAGTGACTGCGGATTGATTAAACAAAATCATACCTGTTAAGTGGCATATCCAATGAAAGCTGGCCTCCCCTCCTCATGCCTAAAAAATCTCAACGTTCATTGTTTTGTCTTGTTTTTTAAAGTTACTAATCCGGTTGATTCCAAGGAATGTATGATGACTCCGTATAAGCATGCAGCTAAGGTTTAGTTATGTTAAAATCAGGAGTTCTCTTGTAGCCTCCCACAATTCCCTCTCCGAGACGCAGGGACGGTCCCCACCCCAGCCCTTCTTCAACACCTTTCCCCTCCTTCTTGGCTCTTTCCCACAGCAACTCTGATGAAAAACAAATCCGGAGTCTTTGGAGGCCTTAACCATGCAACCGGAACAAACGGATATTTTTAAAAGCCAGCATTGCGTCTTCTCTGATACCACCAGCAATCATTTGCTGAATTTTTACCCAGAGTTCACCTCTCTTCCCCTAATGATCGTATCCAACGCCAGCCTTAACCTGAATTAATACCCTGAGCCATCATTATTAGAATGAGAGAATTAGACTCTCTTGGATGCAGAGTCAGCAAAAA
>NW_015234630.1:0-700 GCF_001447785.1 Gekko japonicus | reverse complement strand
TCACTCTTATTTCCTGTAGAGAACCAGCCATGGTAGATACCTTTGGTGCTGAGCTGCTCCTGGGGTTGCCAGGGCTTTTTATGGTTGCAGTTACTTTATTGTCTCCTTTCCTGCCTTCACTGGTCAACTGAGCTCCCCACTTTTTTACTATTAAATCATATATATTTTTAACTGACTTATTAATATGTATCCTTGCATTGGAGCTAAAAGGAGGATGAGAGGAGGGAAAGGGTGAGGAAGAAATTTATATATAGCTCCCTGGTAATTCTTAATTAGGAGTGACAGATGCTTCCCTGTAATCCTGTTCCCAACATGTTCTGTTTGCTTTGCTTGGCACTGCAAGATATATGGTGACACTATAATGACCTTTCAAGGCTCGTCCGGAAAGTGTTATTGGCATTCCAATGATTTATTGCATGTTCCAGTTGATTACCAAGCCATTTGTCAACATTTTATTTTGTTCTCTATAAACCTGTCTCCTGCATCACAGATGTTCATGAGCATGAAAGTTTAAACAAATACAGTGTATTGTTACTCGTTGACTTTCTGCCTTCAGTTCTGCGGCTCCAAAGCAAATTCATTTGGGCCTTTGTAGGCACCTTCACTGCACCACTAACTGGGAGAAAGCAGAGGTGCTATACCACACACCTGGCAAAGACTACATGGGAAATGGTTTGATGCTCTAACTGTGATGGGGGGG
>NW_015234629.1:0-700 GCF_001447785.1 Gekko japonicus | reverse complement strand
GGGAAATGGGCTGTAAATAGAGATAAGCTCAAGTAATCACAGTTATTAGCCAAAAAGGGGAGTGAGAGAGGAACTAAATACTTAATTACCGGTTCTTCTGTTTTGTTTTTTTGCTTGGGTTCGCTTGCCGATATTGTGGAGTCTAATTGAAAGTAAGGAGGGGCGCCGCACGAGTCGGGAGAAGGGAAAAGAGTCGACTCGAGAGGAGGAAGATCGGAGGGCGGAGCCTGAGTGAAGCGGAGAAGTGACGGAGCGACATGAGACAGCGGGAGAAGGCGGGAAAAGAAGGTGCTGATTGGAAGCAGGTCGGGCTGAGTGGCGGAAGTAAAGGATCAACAAGAGCGGAGCTGAGCAGCGGCAGAGAGGTGAGAGGTGAAGACAAAGAGACGCGACCCCAGACGCGACGTCAGAAGAGAGCGGAGAGCGGAGATTGCTACTGAATAAGCAGCTGGCCAGTGACTAAGCATATTTTAAGGAAACAACGAGATTTGAAGCAATGAGGTCACCTCAAGAAGAAAACAAGGGGAAATAGTCATAGAGAGCACTGAAAGTAATAAAAGGTCTATAGAAAGAAGCAAGCAACCTCCAGCAAGTCTAATAACTAATAGTGTAGAAGGTTAAGCATATATAAATACAATATAAATAGTATAAATATAATGTTTATTTATTATAATAATAAATAAAAACAGTGCCAAACAGT
>NW_015234628.1:0-700 GCF_001447785.1 Gekko japonicus | reverse complement strand
AAATCACCCAAAGTAAATGCATCATGGGACCCCAATGAGACACATGCAAAGTAACTACAATAAAGGAATTTGGTTAGTTGGGGGAGCCATTTTATGTGCTCAGTGCTGTGGTCCTTAGTGTTGCAGTCACTAGAAATTCGTACGCCTGCTGGATTAGCCCTGAACTAGAAGGAATCTAATTATGTATGTTAGAGTCAAGTGGGCTGTAATTCCCATACAATTACTTTTTGGCTCCATAGAGGATTGCATTTCACCCCAAATCTCCCCCCTGCTTAGAGCAACATGACATCACAGGGGACTGGACCAATACCAGGGGAGGGAAATTTTAAGGAGTGACACTCTCACTGACCGTGCTCACCCGCTGTCTCTTTTGCACAATGTATTAAACCCACTGTGAAGATGCTCGAGCTCAAGCTGAGCACAGGCTAGAGAACTGTCAGACCTGAAATTTCAGCCTCAGGTTGAGACATATTCCCAAACACTTGCCTGAGTCACTGCACCGCATTGAGCAGAGAGAGGAGAGCAGAAGAGAGTCCCAAAGGACCTATATCCCTTTTCAGATACATCTCGGCTACTAAACTAACCTGTGAAATGCAAAGAGCTACTTAGGTGTGCCCAGAGGGCTTGTGGGGGAAGTACTGAACTTTTTATTTTAACAGCAGATGCACACAATTGTGTGTCTGGGCCATTTTTTTTTTTT
>NW_015234627.1:0-700 GCF_001447785.1 Gekko japonicus | reverse complement strand
TGCTTCAAACTGCCAGTCCGAACTCAGCTAAGATAAGCTTCCCCTGATTTGAAGAAGGGCAGAATTGAAAAGGTGATATTAGGTCATCAGAGTACCATGGAAGGATATTTCAACTTCACTTTTCCCTTGTGGGTATCCATCTACTTTGTTCTTGTTGAAAACCTGCATAAAAGGTGATACTGTGAACAATTTCATGCATTCTGCTTCCCATATTTTATGAAATCAAACACTGTAATTTTGACCTCTGTCTTGCCAACACATTCTTTGAAGCCATGATACTTGTCTCAGTTGATTTCAATCATACAGAAAGGAATGATCCTTCCAAATCGTGTACACGGTGTAGGCACAAGGAGACACTTCATTGACAAAGCACTGTGGTGTTGCTCTTTTATGCTGAGTTGTATGTAAATGAAGGGACACCTTCCTGTTTAAATGAGCCCTAAGTCAGTTCCAGAGTCACCCAGAGACACAGTTTCCTGCACCTCCTAGTCGAATTCTCATTCAAAGGAAGCTGAGGGAAATGATGCTGTGGCTTCAAATTGTGTTCTTTTCAGCAACCCTCAGCGGTATTGTTTCTTCATTTACACTAAGCAAACAATTACTTCAAGATGTATGTGTGAAGCAGTCCTCTTTAAAATATCTTTCTTTCCAGATGTCCTCTCTGAGGTGACGCTGGTGGAGTCTGGAGGAGATGTCAAAA
>NW_015234626.1:0-700 GCF_001447785.1 Gekko japonicus | reverse complement strand
CCTTTTCTCTAGGTGCAGCTATATTGGGTTCATGTTCTCCCTGTTGAGCAAAACAAAAGGCAGGAAGCAACTGTCAGTAATTTTCTCTCAGTTTACACTACCCTGGAATGAATTCAGGATGCCACTAACATATAAGATTTAAGTGGTACCAATACAACTATCCTGAGAGGTAGCTTGGCTAAGGGAATGTGACTGAATCGGTGTGCTTTAAGACTGAATGGAGATTTGAACCCAAGTATTCTCAGATGCAGCCCAACCTGTAACCACTGTATTACCCTGTATATGTTTCTTCATTTTTATAGCCATAATTTCACTATTCTATGTTGATTTTGCTAATTCACATTAACAAAAAATTGTGCTAAAGAACCTGTCTGTCAACAGATTGAGGAGCCTGGCTGGTATTCTGCGAATGTACGGCAGAGCCCTTGGACCAAGACTTTTCTGCCTTCCCTGCCACCCCTTCAAACTGTCTTCTGGGAGTGAGGGGTCTCTCATAATCATAGGGGGCAAAGAGAGGGTCTTCAGTGGGAAGGGGAAATCAGCATAAATCTTCCCTCCTTTGATGACAGAACTGCCCTTCTGTCATTGGAAATCGACAGATCGTTATTTGTGTGTGTGTGTTAAATGCAATTAAGTCACTTCTGATTGATGGTGACCCTATCAATTAACAATCTCCAAAATGTCCTACCATTAACAGCCT
>NW_015234625.1:0-700 GCF_001447785.1 Gekko japonicus | reverse complement strand
ACAATACTTTGTCGTTTTGGAGGACATTAATTCATACGGTTGCCATTAGTCGGAAGCGATTGACAGCACTCAAAACACACACAGCTTCATGGGCGCTTGGGAGCGAAGTGGCTGTCGACATCCAGACGGCATCATTATACCTTTCTGATTCCCCCGCTGCATTAAGTGCTATTTTGACAGGCTATCAAGGGATTCAATTTTTTATATGCAAATGGCACCTTCCAATCTGCATTTCTCTTCACATTGCTGATCCGCCTTCTGATTTCTCCATTAGCTTTTTGGAAGCCGCGCTTAGAGTCGTGAGTTCTGGCAGATGCTCGGTCCTTTTACCTGGGCCGTTGCGATTTCACAAGCTAGAACAGAAGCCCGATAACCTCTCCGCTTCAGAAAGCAGTAAGAGCTGCCAGGTTGCCGGTTTCCAGCTTTTATTACATTTCTGTGAATTCCAAGCCGATCGTTAGTTAAGCATTTAATTGCAGGCCTGGAATACATGTGCAGCACAGATAATTATGCTCAGTCTGCACACCTGGTACTCTAGCTCGGGGGAAGCAGGGCTCCTCAAACTCTTAATACCGATGTGAGGAGTCTTATTTATTGGAGCACTAATCGTCGCCGAAATTGCTACTGCTTATGCTAAGAAGCAGCTGTTGTATTCAGCTCGGCAACGTTGTCTCTGAACGGCCAGACAAAGTCTTTGGTT
>NW_015234624.1:0-700 GCF_001447785.1 Gekko japonicus | reverse complement strand
TTAGAAGTAAGCAGAAGAACTTCTATACACAACAATTCTTCAGGGACAAAGAATGACACATCCACACTCTTTTCAGCTCCAAAATGATCCTCTCATGATCGAACAGCAGAGCATTGACTGTGGCGTACTACCCTGTCACTAATCGAGTGACTTCTACATGCGTGTTAAACCATGATGGACAACCATTTCTCTGTTTGAAGTACAATCTGATCAGAAATATGAGCAGGATTCTCGAATGGTCAAAACATTACTTTTTTTATTGAACACCCGAAATTTGTCTAAACTCTGTTGTGACTGTGAATGGTTTGTGAATGTGTGTTCTTGAAGTACTTTCCTGTAGCTACCTCCTTCTCTTCCCCTCCTGCTATTCATCTAACACACCTGGGGGGGGGGGATTAGTTTACAAAAGAAGAACTTTCCTTGGGTGGCTCTAGCATGTTATGCTTGGTGTGGGTGAGGGGAGAGTGTGCAAAGCTGTGTGGCTTCTCTCCACAGCATTCTGGTGATGGCTGTTTTCCTACCTGACCCCCAAGCTGACAGTGATTCATGTTAATCAGGTGCACTAAACCAGAACACAAATGTTCTGATGCTGCCACTAGGAACTGTGGTACAATCATGTTCTGAGCATGCAGAAATACTACAAATGACATAGACTGATGAATAACACTGACTGCACAGGTCCAAAGGCAGTAAAGTAAAG
>NW_015234623.1:0-700 GCF_001447785.1 Gekko japonicus | reverse complement strand
CCTTTTAGGTTTTGCTGACTGAAGAAGAATATCTTTCTTTCTCTACAATGTTTGTCTCCTTTGCTCCTTCCAGGCCAAGCCAAGCCGCCTGCACTGTTCTCACTGTGACGAGACCTACAGCCTTCCCCAGAATGGTACCATCAAACTCTACAAAGAGTTGCGATGCCCCCTGGATGACTTTGAACTGGTGCTGTGGTCTTCTGGATCTAGAGGGAAGAGTTACCCACTGTGTCCTTACTGTTACAACCACCCCCCTTTCAGGGACATGAAAAAAGGTTTGCCTCTTTAACAGTTGAACCTTATATTGGTTAGGTCCTTTTGTGACACATTTTTAATAATCTCCCTCTTATTGCTGCTGGAGAAAGACTTTCTGCAGTTGTCTGTCTCACAGGTCTGGCAAAACATACTCATATTTATCCTGAATGTTAGGATCATTACTGAGCACCCACGCTTTTATCTTCAACTCAGAAAAGTCACTTGGACAGTGCAGTGCTGCAGGGGTGCTGGCCAACCTTGATCCACCTGGTCAGCTCCACTCTATGCATACGCAGCAGAGCTGAAGCTGACCACAGACGGGGAGGGATGGCAAGATCAAAGGGAAGGGGAAGAGCCTCCCCTCCAAATATAACCAGTAGGGTCTATACCTTTTTCTGCCATTGTCAGTGCAGCATAAATTTATTTATTTATTTTATACCCCGCC
>NW_015234622.1:0-700 GCF_001447785.1 Gekko japonicus | reverse complement strand
ACACTGAAACATTGTTTACTGGAATGTCCATTTTTCTCAAATGTGAAAGATTTGTGGATTATACAAACCAGTTAGATGACATCATGGCACTATATAATCAATAAGACTTGGCTGCACTAAGAACAAGTGAGGGCAAATCAGGATTTTGGAAAGTGAGAGTGATTTAAAAGCCACTGTGATGTAATAGTTAAAGTCCTGGCTGAGTCTTACCAGTGATCCATCTATCTTCATGCTGTTCACCTCGACTGCCAATAGGTCTACAAGGCTGCAGGCAGAAGTGAACCTGGGGCCTTTTGCATACAAAGCATGTTGTCTACCACTGATCTCTGTGCCTTTTAATAGGGGAGAAGGGAACAGGAAAACGTCTGTGCACCCATGAGACTACAGACGATCACTGGAATTAATCCTCCAGATGTGGAAGAAAATGGCGAAGAAGACCGTGAACAGATCATATGGGTCCATTTTTCCCTTTTCTGTTGAAAATTGCCAAAATGAGAACAAGACAAAAAGATTTGCACAGTCGGCGCTTCTGATGTGCTCAGCAGTGGGAAACACCTGTATTCTTCCAAGAGTACTTTAGATAATTTAATGAGAGGGTTTATGTTAATAGTTGATATAGTTAACAGAACAACCTCCACAGATTTCTAGAATGTTGTTATAAGCACACTATTCTGTTATGCAAAATAAAACCCACTTCCTA
>NW_015234621.1:0-700 GCF_001447785.1 Gekko japonicus | reverse complement strand
AAAGTAACCTGGCGAAGAGGCCTGAACCCCTCCCCCCCCCACCAGTTACAAACTTCAGCAATGCCATTCAAGGAAGACTCTTCTTCGCTTGTGTCCCAGTGCTTTGTGGAGAGGTTATCTGTTTTCCTAACCTCCCGCTACAATCTCTCCGTTCCTACAAACTCAGCGATGGCAGATAAAAAGGAGAACACCAAAGTGATGTGGAGGGAGGGAGAGGTGGAATGATGAAGCTCTACCTTGCAGTCAAACCTTCTCGGTGATACTATCTCAATTTCGGGAGCGAATGATGCCATTAATTCTGATAGCAAGGTAGCTTCCTCCACTGGCTCTCCGTGTAAATCATCATGACCCGAGAATCCATCAATGCTTGCTAGCAGCCTCCTACTGCTGATGACAGACCAGCTACAAAGTAATGGGGGGAGCCGGTGCTTGCTTCCCCCTCATAGAACTAGCATTTGCATAACATTATTTTTACCTGTGTATAGTATGATTCATTTATTTCGGGATCCCCTAAGCCCAAACAGTGCTAAAAATAAAATAAATTTTTAAAAAAGCTTTACCTCCTAGGGCAGTTTACCTGGAAATAGATATCAGCAGAGTATGAATTATTGCTACATGCAATTAGCCTGTCCAAACAGCTACCTGTGGGTTTATGTACTTGGAATTCAGCGCACCTTCTCTTTGCTTCACAGGAAGAGGC
>NW_015234620.1:0-700 GCF_001447785.1 Gekko japonicus | reverse complement strand
CCCCCCCTCCCCCCCGGTTACCTGCTTTTAGGAGGGGCTGTGGGGAGCGTGCGAATCGCGGTTGAATCTCGGCGGCGGTTGGTACCCCCTGTGGGTTAGTGGCTTCCCCCCCCGCGCACGGCTAGCTTCCCCCCCGCCAATTAAGTTCGTTTTAGCCCCTGCTGGTGCCTCACACGTTGGTCTGGGAAGTGGGGGGGAACCTTCAGTGGGCGAGTCTCCCCTCCCCCCCAATTGGGAGGTTGCTGGGTGCCTTCAGGTGCTAGTCCTTCTGGCACGTGGAGGTTTTAGCACGCGGCGGCCATCTTGGGGTGGGTAGCATTGAGCACACCAGGCTCGAGGAGCTTCAGCGGCCATTTTGTTGTAGGTCGGCTATTTTGTGGATAGGCGGCCATTTTGGGGCCAGGAGGCATATTGAAGGGCGAGGCGGCCATTTTACGGCATAGGTGTCCATTGAGGGCTAGGCGGCCATTTTGTAAGTGGGCCTTGTAGATCAGAACTTCAGAAGGTGCCCTAGGCCATATTGTTAGGTCCCTGCCATGGCCCCGAAGAAGGGCACCGGGCGGGCCAAAGGGAAGAAGCCTGCACCTAGGCCTGGGCCGAAAAGACCGGCACCAGCCTTGTCCTCTTCGGAGGATGAGGCTGGCGATGAGGTGCAGCAGGCAATTCTGGCTAGATTGTTGGCGGTGGAGCAGGCTTCTGG
>NW_015234619.1:0-700 GCF_001447785.1 Gekko japonicus | reverse complement strand
CCCCAATCCAGTCAACACTTTTGACAACATTCCTGGGGATGGGTGCAGGGGGTGGCCCAGAAGAGAACAGGAGGAAACTCTTCAAGAGGCAGGAACTAGGACAGAGGCTCCAGGACCAACCAGTGAACCGGGAAGCGTAGGGCACACAATAAAAGGCAGATGGGATAAAACCACAACAGCCCCACACACACACACCACAGCCCCCCAAGCAAATAGGGAAGGGCTGGCGACGCAGCAACTGAGTGGGAAGAGGAAGCTGTCTTTGCAGAGCACCCAGACGCTGGTGGAATTCAAGATGCTGTGATCCAGCGTGTCCTCCCCCAGCAGGGCTAGCAGGTCATCAAGAGAGTAGAGGCCATGGCTGCACACCCCGGGCAGTGGGTGGTGGCAGCCAGCAGACAAGCAGGAGGAGGAGGCGAGCAGGCATTGGAGGCAGCAGCACTTCAGCCGTGCCCAGGAGAGACACCTCAGCATGGTGAACCACAAAAATACCCCAAGAAAATCCCTTCCGGCAGAGGGGGCGTTTTTGCATTTCTGTGCCTTGCGGTATTCTCTCTCCCACCTGCTCACATTTTCTGCTCACCTTTCAGGCTATAACTAATAGCTTGTGCAACTCAAGCCATTTCCCGCCAGGTGCCATTTCCCACCCCTTCCCCCATCCTCATGGCTCTGGCACCCCCAGCCTTTCATTCTCCCCCCC
>NW_015234618.1:0-700 GCF_001447785.1 Gekko japonicus | reverse complement strand
AGACAGACAATCACCACAATGTTGGTTCAGTGTCATGCCAGATAAGACCATATGGATATAGGGAGTATTCAAGGGTGCAGCCACATTTCTGGGCAACTGCCCAGCCACTCCAGCCATTGCTACTGCTGGTCAAACGTGTACAACCCCTTTTGCCTGGTAGGATCACAACCCCACAGAATATCCCAAACAGCCACTACAGGCTCTTTCTCTACAGACTCTGACTCTTTCAAGGCAGCCCTCCAGTAGGGGTCAAGGCCAGGATGGACCCCATTCACTGTGAGAGACCAAGCTTCTGCTGAAGCTACCATAACATGACCATCAGCTGCAGTGATCAGTGTCAATCTAGCTACTCTCATGTAGTGTTGCCGGCTCTTTCATTCTAGCCTGGCTCCTCAACCACTGCAAGCTGCTTTGTCAACAGATGCTTGATCACCACCTCACTTGTATCGTTGGCATGCAGTGATAGGGTCAGCTCCACCTGTGGGCCTGCAGTATGATAATGAAAGTTTCAAAGGTATAGGAACTTTGCAATACCAAGAGAGCTGGCGATCTAATTCATTTGACCTCCATTCAGAACACCATTCCCAAGGCTGTCCAATGAATGTGTGGAGTGCTTCTTAGCCCTGCCTGTGTTTCACTGGCATTCAATAGACGGGGATTGATTGCAGCTCACTGCTCATGACTAACTTTAATGGTTTTC
>NW_015234617.1:0-700 GCF_001447785.1 Gekko japonicus | reverse complement strand
CCCCCCCCAGATATCTTTGGGATTCCAAAATATCCCTGAAAAAAATACCGATAAGATGTTTTGGGGTATATTTTTGGCTTGGGTAGTTTCAAATGCACACCCCATTCCCAGCAGTTCCCTTCTCAGTTCTGTCAGCTGCTCTCTTCCTTCAATTGTGCAACACTTTGAGTTCCTCTTGGCACAGCATTTGAAAAATGGAGCACTCAACTGAACTAGGGAAAGTATCCTGGCTGTCTTGTCTTCTTCTACAACAAGGAACTTGCTGCACGGTCCTAAAAAAGACTTACAGCCTTCTAAACCCATTAAAGTCTTAGAAGGATGTAATGCCGCTTAGGATTGCTCTATTAAATGTTTATGTCTGCAGTTTGGGTTGTAATGTGACAAACTTATTTTAACAGTAGCCTAATCAACAGAAATGCAGTGGAATATTTTCCAGATATGGCGATAAGTACCTTTCCCGGTACAGATGCATGCACACCATTAAATATGCCAAACAATTTCTTTTATCAATCTGCTCTCATTGGGTGGTGGAGTTAGCCTCTGTAAGAGACTGTATTCTCTGCTGCTGCATCACAACTGGAATAAACCACGGTATGTAGCTTTGAACAGCTTCAAATAATGCAGTTTAAGCACTGAAGAAATCTATCAAATGCCTTTAGAAAGGTACACAAGCCTGGCTATTTCAGAGAGCAATACTAAA
>NW_015234616.1:0-700 GCF_001447785.1 Gekko japonicus | reverse complement strand
TGCTCCTTGGGGGAAGGGCAGATTTAAATGGTAGCGGATGGAAGGAAAGTAAACCAAAACGAAAGCCCAGCAGCACCTAAAAGACGAACAGGTATTTCTTTCGATATGAGCTTTTGTGAGTCACCGCACAGTTCTTCAGATAGACATGGAGATCAAACAAAGACTCTTTCTTATGGGTCAGCTTACAAGATGGGGGGGTGGGGGCCTTCCAAAGTGCAAGGCTGCACACAAATGTTGCCCTAATCTACCTCTTCAAATCCAGGCTTCCTAATTTGCATGCTATGCAATGCATTTTTGCTAATTCTGCAAATCAGGCGCATTGATTGTGGCAAATCAAGAGCATTGATTGTGGCACTTTGTGTCTCCCCCTGACAACTACCACAAAGGAAGGTGAGGAAGGGGCAGAGGCAGCCATCGTCTGCCTGACTGCAGTCCCTGACCCTCATGGCTTTTGTCGACAGAGATCCCACAAGACCCAACATAGCCCTTTGGGCTCCCTTTCTCACCAGTGGAAAATTTGGCTGGACACACTGAATACAACAGGGCCACGCCACCCCCACCCCCCCTAAGTTCAGCAGCTTTTATCCACCTTGAACAAACACCTTCTTCAAATAAACAACAATGTCCTCCACTCCCCTACGCCTTTCCTTTGCACTGTTCTACCATACCCATGGTCAGTGTTCCCTCTCAGCTGAGTTAG
>NW_015234615.1:0-700 GCF_001447785.1 Gekko japonicus | reverse complement strand
TTCTTCTGTGAAGTCTGCTCTGATGAAGCAGAAGCAACCAAAAGATGAAATATCATGTGGAAGAGATTTCTGTTATGACAAGAAGGCACAGCATGCAAGTAGAAACTAGAAAGAGGTGGATATAAACTGACTACTTTCATTTGTAATTAAACATCTGGATTTTTTTGGTTAACTAAGAATAGCTTTCAAAAGTGTAGTGGGAGTACTTTTTGGAAGATGTATGAAATTATGCCCCCAGACTTCTTTCACTCTGAACAGCACCCTTATAAACAACTCAGTACAATGTGATAACTGCCTATTCACTAACTAAACAGGGTAATTAATTAAAACTTATAAATTCTGCAAGACAGCAGTGTTAGGACAACAGAGTGTTTCCTTTGCCAGAGACTACAAGAATTATGGCTAATTGTTACTATGAGCAACATTAGCAAATGGAGCTAGCTATTCATTAACTTCACAATATGAAATTAATAGCTAACAAAGCTCAGTGGAGAAGACACTTTCCCAAGACTGCTATGGACATACTTAGTGCTACCATGGGACTTGTGTGCTGAGAATAAAAGCATTGGCATATCCCACCACTATGTAATTCTGTTATCTTTGCTCTTAACTCACCTTGTACCCATTTTCTTCCCCAAACTTATAGATGGTTTCTCTGCGTTCTCTTGTAGTGTTTGTGGCATCAAAAACCTAGAAGAGG
>NW_015234614.1:0-701 GCF_001447785.1 Gekko japonicus | reverse complement strand
TGACTGGCTTTCGAGCAAGGGGAACCTTCTATATTAAAGGTTCCTTCTGACTAGTGAAAGAATGGCATGGCATGTGGTGGTGGTGGGGAAAAGTGCCGTCAAATTGCAGCCACCTTATGGCAACCCCGTAAGGTTTTCAGTGCAAACCCCCTCCCCACAGAGGTGGCTTGCCATTTCTTGTCTCTGTGTAGCAGTCCTCACCTTCGTTGGTGATCTCCCATCCAAGTACTAACCAGGGCTGACCCTACTTAGCTGACAAGATCTGGCTAGCCTGGGCCATCCAAATCAGAGTGTGAAGTTATGAACAATCGATGGTGGTGGAAAATGCTGTTAAAGTCACAGCCCGCTTATGCTGACTCTGTAGGGTTTTCAAGGCAAGAGACAAGCAGAGGTAGTTTGCCACTGCCCGCCTCTGCATAGCAACCCTGGACTTCCTTGGAGGTCTCGTATCCAAGTCCTAACCAAGGCCAGCCCTGTGTAGCTTCTGAGAGTTGGCCAGCCTCGATCATCAAGGTGTAGGGTCTGTAACAGCCTACCCAAATATGTGTAGTCTTGTGTCACACCACCCCCACCGCTAGTCCATCTAGTCCAACACTTTTTAACAGTGTAAAGGTTTTTAAGAACTGTTGGAAATATTTGCTTCTCCTTGGAATTGAATAGTTTGGAGGTCAAGTGGTTAATTTTTGTCCTAATCTTCAGTG
>NW_015234613.1:0-700 GCF_001447785.1 Gekko japonicus | reverse complement strand
TAATTCATCACTACAGTTCCAACCGTTTCCTGCTAATCAGAGAAGATTACTAAGGCAAGGGGATTTCCCGGCATTCAAATGACTTCTT
Organism: Gekko japonicus; assembly: GCF_001447785.1. Classification (NCBI taxonomy): domain Eukaryota; kingdom Metazoa; phylum Chordata; class Lepidosauria; order Squamata; family Gekkonidae; genus Gekko; species Gekko japonicus. Next base: position 612 of record NW_015234613.1, on the reverse strand, counting down.
TTGTCTTGAAACAGGAAGCATTTGGAAAGCTTCAGGAAATTGTTCTCGATAGCACTGAGGCTCCGAGCTGTGGTGCTGAAATGACCCCAGCGGCTAAAAAGCAAAAAAACCCAGCGCACCCCCCAAAAAAAACTTAATTTATTGAGATGGACTCTTCAATGGTGATATATGGAAAATCATTGCTGTAAGTCTGTAACGTAAAGAATACATTTTGCCGCACATGTAACCCAGGCTCCCTTGAGACCCAGAACGGCAACCGCTTTCAGCTTCATCAATTCATCTTTTGTTCAATGCTTACTTTTTCTCCTCCCAAAGATGAATGTTTCTAAAAAGAGGCTTCCCTATGCTGCCCGCTTAATGGCAGAATATTCAATAGGGGGTTGGTCAAGGTTCAGGGTTTGAATGGCTTCAAACAAATCTCCCGTATTTCAAGTGTTTGTTTTAAAATCTATATATAAGGAAAAGAAAAGCAGTCAGTTTCTCACAAGCTGTGGTGTGTGAAAGGTCAGGTGGTCAGGAGGGGGTTATGATGACCCATATTTCAGGTCACCAAGCCTCTGTTCTGTGTGCTCTGTTTAAAGAGAGTGCTACAATAGACTTAATCTATATATC
>NW_015234612.1:0-700 GCF_001447785.1 Gekko japonicus | reverse complement strand
TGGGGAACACAGCTGGCAGTGGGGCTTTGGCTTGGTCCTGGCATGCCGGCGATACTTCAGAGGCCCGAAGTATGGGGGAGGGGTATGGAGGTTTACTTGCTCATTAGGCTGGCATGCCACCTTCCTCCAGGGAACACCCCATACTGTACTTGGTTCTCTCCTCTACCATTTTGTCCTTGCCAAAGCCCTGACGGCTCAGTTAGGTTGTGAGAGAATGACTGCCCATTTCTCCCTGGTTCTCTTTTGGCAGCCTAACCACTAGGCAATATGTGTTCTCTTGTGTCTGATTGTGGCCCCTTCACACATACAAAACACCACTTAGGTTTGTGCAGTCATCAAGTGAAGAATAAACATATATGGACTGTGTTGGCCAGACAGACTAGAAGGCATTGCTTTTGCGTGGGCTCTGTTTCCCTGGCCACTGCTGCAGAACCAGAGAATCCCAGTTTGTGGCTTGGGTCCGCTAATACATCCACCTTCCTCTTCCCTGTTCAAGAATGAACCTCCCCTTGTCTCCTTGAATCTGCAGGAGGAGGAATCTCCAGCTACGCCACAGACCCTCCAGCTGCTGGGAGGAGCTTGGTAGCCTGTCTTGATCGGGCGATGAAGAATGTCCCAAAGGAGAGGCACGCTGTCACCCCACTCTATCTCGGGGCCACGGCGGGCATGCGGCTGCTGAAGTGAGAACGCACAGACTGAC
>NW_015234611.1:0-700 GCF_001447785.1 Gekko japonicus | reverse complement strand
TTTGGAAATAGGGGTTCTAATTATCTGCTGGAAATGTGAGATCTCCAACTCCAGACCTCATTGCCAAACAGTGTTATGTGACTTCCAGGGAAAATCTGTTAATGACATCACTCCACTCTAGGGGTCACCAGACATCACTCCACTCTAGACATCCAGCAGCTCCTGGAGCAGAGTGATGCCACTTCGAGGTTTCCCCCAGAAAGTAACTTTACATCACTTGCTGGCAGCGCCTCCCACATACTCCTGTCCCACAGGCTCCTGGCTGCCAACAATACTTGGAAATTAGTCCCTAGGCACATGGGGACCCAGTTTGGATAGGGAAGCCATTGTTTGTCCCACTGGGGAAGCTTCAATGTATTAATTGCTACACGTAAATTTCAACAACAGGGCAGATTTTGGTGTCCGAAGGCTGTGAGGGAAATTGGGTAGGATATAATTCCCTTCCCCCCACATGCTACAATCCCAAACTAGATTAGGTCCCAATATGCCTGGGAACTGAGTTCCGAGCACAAAACTTGCAAGGTACATCTGATCTAAAGACCTCGTGGTGTACCTGGAGAGGACATGAGAATAATATAACATATAGTTAGGCCCATAGTTAGCATGTTATGAAATCTAAGGACAGCAGTAAAGATGAGAGATATTGTTTCCTTAGGTCATATCCAATGCAACATTGATTTTATTCCATTTTATCTGCCAC
>NW_015234610.1:0-700 GCF_001447785.1 Gekko japonicus | reverse complement strand
CGTCCCCTTGGTCTTGGCTGAGTCTGCCCCGACCCAGGACACATGAGCACAAACATATCTAGGCTATTGTTCACCACCAGATTTATTCTGTGAAACAATAATAAGCACCCTGTGATGTTCAAATGACTATTAATTGGGAGTTTATTCTATACAAGATCATTCACCGGTGATCAGCATGTCTTCTTCTATGATACCATGTGAAGACAGACACAAGGATGTCATCCATGGTACCATCTGTGAAACCCAGAAGACTTTCTGGAGTTTTTGATCTCAGCGAGGGTGACATCCATTGTGAATTCTACACTCCATAGTGCAAGAGACACAAGTAGCAAAAAGCACAAGTAAAAGTACAGGCACGTTCTGGAGTAGATAGCAAGCCCTGAGCTCCTTTCACTTGCTGCATTAAGCACAGATTCTGCAGGAGCGGAAGAGAAAATAAGGCTTCTTCCATCAACCTGCCTGGGCGACTATCAGCTCTATCAACAGTCATATGTTTTGCAGGAGAGGAACGGAGGCACAGTAAGGTCCAGGGTTGTCAACAGCCTGGTGGGGGGAAAAATGTCTCACCCCTTTAATAGAGGCTTATTTACTGGGCCATGTTCTTTACCTCCACTCCATAAAAAGCCTCACATATTAAGTCTTTATTAAAGGGACTGGATATATTTCTTCTCCCTCCAGGCCATTGGCAAGCCTAGCAAGG
>NW_015234609.1:0-700 GCF_001447785.1 Gekko japonicus | reverse complement strand
CTTTCTCAAATTTAAGAGGTCTCATAGCATTACCCCCCAATGCCGAAATTTAGTAAGGTTTGTGTGTGCACGCATTTAGAGGCACGTCACACTCTGAAGCTCTAACCCTTAATTTACTTAGGCTGTGATCCTAAAAACAGTTTCCTGTGAGTAAAGCTCTTTTGAATAAAGTGGGACTTACAGAAGAATAGACCTGCTTAACTTTGCTCCCTTTTTGTGTTTAAATATGGCCTTTTGTGCTATGGCTATGCATATTTGTATGAGGCCTTCCTGTTGTTCAGCTGATGAAAAGGGGTTGGCATTTCTGTCATTGTTCCTCCTTTGCTTCTGTGTGGTTAGTAAGACAAGTCTTTATTAGCCCACCATAATATGGCTCTGGGGAAAGCTGAGGTCAAATTTGATGGGCAGTAGGTCTCTGTGGGAATCACAGCTCTACTTATTAAGAGACGATGCATTAACCAGTTGTTAGGTAATGAGGTATATTGAAGAGGCTGACAGAAAAAGACGAAGGGAACCCTACTGAGGCAGCAAGTAGTGAGGTCAGGAAGAAGATGAGCTCCTCTTCTGGAAAGGAATGGGATTGCAAAAGAGACATTGGAGGGTGCTGTGGCCTAGCATGTTGTACTTCGACTGTGGTTAAACACCCTAGCAGGTGAATCTGAGAAAACCATTGTGCACATGTGTGAGCCAGGAATAGCAA
>NW_015234608.1:0-700 GCF_001447785.1 Gekko japonicus | reverse complement strand
GTGGCTAATTCTGCGTGTGATTGCACCCTATGAGTTCCAAGACAGCAAAGAGGAGTGCAGCTGCTGAGCACCCTCTCTGTGCTCTAGCAGACCCTTTACCCAGCCTCTTCTCTCCACACTGTAGGACAAATCTAAGACCTAGTTTAAACATGGTGGTGATGGTCAAAAAGAAGTGGCCCAGCAGCCCAGGCAACATTACAAGTGCCCAGAGTCTTGCTTAAACTAAGTCACTGGGAATGCATCTCTGTTATGTATGCAATATTAGCAAAGCAGCCAGACTTAAAGCTGGGGACACACTTTAATTTTAGACTTCATAAGATGTCAGGCCTCAGTACGGCTTGGGTGAAAATAGCAAGGTTCTGGGACTCTGCAACCTGCTAGCATCAAGAACACATTTCCAGGGATAACTGGGCCGTGGGTAACTCCAAAGTAGCAATCAGGATTAAGAAGACTGGAGACAGAGTCAGACCAGGCAAAGGTCAAATATAAGGTAGCATTATGGCTCCAAAAAGTGAACCATACACACTTGTATTGAAATAATGCACTTGCATTGAGAAGCAATTGCTGAGTTGGGAACTTTTTGAATGTAGTGGGCAGGAGTGAACTCTGGCCACCAGCTGACTAGATATGTAGGTAGTGTTGATACTGCTTGGTTCGATGGGAGCTTTTCCCTGGGTGGAAGGATTAGCCCCTCCCCCCC
>NW_015234607.1:0-700 GCF_001447785.1 Gekko japonicus | reverse complement strand
ACCAACGTGGCTACCCACCTGAATCTAGTTTTAATCAGAACTTTGTAAATAACCTTTAAGAAACATAGGCCTCTTTACAGCTGGAAATCTTCCCTTTTTCTTAGCTGCAGCCTCTGGGCTTTCAAGTTCTCAGCTAGGTTCTGATTTGAGTCCAGGTTTGGGGGTTCTTGGACTTAAATTGCAGTACATGGTCACTAAATTTTTAAAAAATGTTATTCATGAGCCACAGTCCCAGCAGTCCATGTTGCCCAAGTCATGTGTAGGTACAAGTGCAGACACCATCCTTTAATACAGGCAAGAATGAACTACTGCTCTGAAATGCAGGCCAACTATGTCTGCGTTACAAGACATTGTGTAAAATTGGTGTCTGAAACAAGAGGGAGATTCATTCAACTCCCCCATACCTATTAAAAATGTTCAGAGCCTTGAAATTCTCAGAACTCAATTTCCATTGTTCGAGGGACACTCCTTGTCCATTATGAACTAAACTAACACTGGTATTTCAATAAAAATCTATCATTGTTTGTGAGATCTTTATTTTTTGTATATAGATTTCTTGGTTTGTTAAACTAGTATTACCTGAAAGACATGCTGCTTTTTGCAGCAGTTTGGAAGTAACAAACGCTAGTACTGCACTAATGAACTTCCCTTAATGTACATAAAACTTGGTTTTTTACTATTTTCCTCCAACTTAAACTTC
>NW_015234606.1:0-700 GCF_001447785.1 Gekko japonicus | reverse complement strand
ATAATTATTTCACCTGTTCTGGATGGGGTTAGAAGTTGCCTGGAGTGCCTTTTACTAGTTAAGGGTAGGTTTCCAGCTGTTGCTGTTCCTGGAGAATGCTAGCCTAGGCATCACAGTCACTCACATGCTTTAATGACATCCAGATTAGATTATAGTAGAAAGCAATACATGGGGCTGCTGTTGAAGACAGCACGGAAACCTGAATTGATGCAAATGCAGCTGCACAGTTCTTTTGAGACATACTGGAATTATATAAAGACAGAAATCCATTTCTGGGCTCAGTCCAAGGTGCTGTGTTGACCTTAAAAGCCCTCATTGGCTTAGGCCCAGAGCATCTCCTCCCCCTATACCTACCTGCCTGGGTTTCAAGATCCCTGCATGGTACCTTCCTGTGGAAACTGGCCTTTGCTGAGTTGAGATTGGCTGGGATCCATGGAAGGGCTTTTCAGCCACTGTTCAGATGAATTCCTTCCCTTGGAGGATAAGGCTGCTGCCATGCCTACCAACCTTTTGGACTGAATTAACCCCCCCCCCCTCGAAGCCTGGATTAAATCAGGACAGTACTTGTTGTTTTACTTCAGGGCTTGTTTTAGATTGTTTCATATCATTTGTGTTAATAAGAAATTGTTTTGATTTGAATTACATCACAGGGAAAAAAATGGCATTCTTACAGTCAGTCAGTCAAAAGTTTATTGTTTGT
>NW_015234605.1:0-700 GCF_001447785.1 Gekko japonicus | reverse complement strand
TCCGAGGGCCAGAGCTCAAAGATGTTCACGGTAGAGAGAGCAATGCCAACTCTGAAGAGCCAGGCCAGCTGAAAAAGTAAGGGGAGACAACAGTCCTGGGGAAAAAAATTGTTCTGGATGTCATGCTCAAGGAAGAAGAGGGGGCAAGAATACCCTTCTGACATGTTGTGTGCAATTCAGAGTCATAACATTAAATGGGGATTTTTCTGTTGCCTACAATAGGATATGAGTTGTAGATGTGATGTATTGTGGTCTTCAGTGAGCTTGCCCATTCAGTCATATCTCTTTGGCGCTCTCAAGCAAGTGGTTGACTTGGTTCTTCTTCAACCTCCAGGGTTGGCAGGCAGCCCAGTGTGAAACACAGCTGACTTAGAACACACAGCAATGAGGTCTGTGTGCATTCTACAGGGAGAAGACAATCTTCCATGTTTCACACCAAGGAAACCCATGTTCTGCAACAGAATGATAATAAAAATGGAACAGATATGGACAGATGTGCCATTTTTGCAAAAATTATTCTGCTTTCAAGATTCAAGTGTGAAAAGTAATTTTAGTGGAAGGAAGTTGGGGTTATATAAATGACAGAACTGAGAGCCAGGAGACTTTAGCCATGGGAGACCAGAGCAGGGTTCTAAAGGCTCATCTGCTGACCCTAGAAATTTGCCCAGATCTTTTGGGTTTTTTAAATTTTCCCAGGATG
>NW_015234604.1:0-700 GCF_001447785.1 Gekko japonicus | reverse complement strand
CCCTTCACAGACAAACTTCAGTGAGAAGGATTCCACAGTAGCTTTTCCTTGATGTGCCAATTTTCCGTGTGCCATGGAACCTTTTTCATAGGGAGCTTGACAGCCCCTACCTGTAGACTAGTACGGCTGAGGCTCTATCACCTCACAGAACTAGGCTGAAGTGACCAAGCACGACTCAAATCTGTCTACAGATACGTCTTGGACGATGACTACATTAGCTCCATGGGGTCCAAATTTCCAGTTCGCTGGTCCCCTCCAGAGGTTCTTCTGTACAGCAAGTTCAGCAGCAAATCGGATGTCTGGGCTTTTGGTGAGTCACCTGTCTGTAAAGGGGAAGACTCTGTCCCCCCCCCACTTTGGAGGTCTTCGAGCAGCTGGGGTAGACTCTGATCTGGCTCAGCCTGCCAAATGGTTACTTCAGGGTGGTCCTCGGGCTAAAAAGTTTGGATGCCCCTAATTAAAACGTTACAATTTACTAATTTTAAAAATCTGGGTTGGTCGTTGCTATCTTTTATTTTCCCTTGGAAATATAATGATGATCCTGGTGAATGGTTCCATGTCTGGTGCTATAGATTAATATATCCTGCTGGCTTCACAATAAAATTTTCATCGGAAGTATGGCTGTGATCACTTTCGGCATGTCTGTGGTTCACTTACAGAATGTGCCTGATTCACAGGTTTGTCGTGAGGATAAAATGGA
>NW_015234603.1:0-700 GCF_001447785.1 Gekko japonicus | reverse complement strand
AAAAATGCCACTGGACTCAAACTTTGTTGGGCCAGTAGAGTTCGTACATTTGTGTTACACTGATTTAAGACTCCCAGTCCCATGTATACTGGCGTAGAATAGTAAACACAGCTGGAATGTCCCTGCCCTTTGCTCAAAGATGGAGCCACTCCAAGAGAGCTACAGGTTCCAAAAATGAGCAGCATCTATGTCCGTCCGGCCTTTTGCTTTCAGGCAAATCTTATCTGTTGCTGCTGTTTCTTTTTTGTTAGTCAAATACTCAATTATTTTTATAAACTAAATTGACCCCTGTTGGCAAGAAAGTGGCTGTGGTGATTTCTTCAGTATGGGTCTAATGGCTTAAGTCTTAGGAGACTGTAAAAAGTTGAAGCATTTCCGTAAAGAAGACCTTCTAGACTTCTGAGAGAGAATGTAAAGGGGAAAGGAGGGAAGAGGCTGACAAACGGTGGCTGAATGTGTGTGATATTCACACAGCACCGGTAACATTCTCAAAAGAACACTGCAGACTAACCAAATATCGGAATTAGAAGAGGAGGGGATTAAGAATTGAGAATGTCCATTCTTTTCTCCTGTTGTTTGCCAGCAGAATTTGGTAGTGACATATTATGAAAATAACACTGTTCCTTCATACGAATTCAGTGGGTGTAGTTCAGGGTGTGCGTGTCCAGCCCAGGACCATGGATACTGAGATTTACTTGGC
>NW_015234602.1:0-700 GCF_001447785.1 Gekko japonicus | reverse complement strand
GCAAGGGAAACCTTGACCTTTACCTATGATTTTCACAGACCTCTCCTCTGTTTGAATTTTATAGATGGTAAATTTGAAATGGAGATTTACAAAGGCAAATTCAACAGTTTGAGGATTTCCCAAGAATGCCTCCACCCCCAGTTCTCCCTCAGGCACTTATTCAGAGACGTATGTCCCCCAAAGCAGAACGTGTGTGTTCCAAAAGATTTTTTCCAATGTGCTTGGGGGCTTATTGAATTTTTTAAGAATGTAAGAGCCCTTCCTGGATCAGGCCAGCTGTGCATGTAGTCCAGCATCCTGGGTCACACAGTGGCCAATCAGTGGCTTTGGAGGACCAAGAAACAGTATCTAGATGCCAGCCTGTCCCATTAACATGGATGCCTGTTTTTGTACCAGTTGCATGAGCTGCATAGAAAAGTTGTATCAGTGGGAACACACTAGGAACACAAGCTATGGAAATTGCTGAAATGGAAAGAGAAATCATGGCAGAGTCAAAGGAGCGCAACAAGAAATAAAAAATGGCATAGTGCAATCGATCAGTCCCAGCAGAGACAATTTTTAATTTCTTGATGGACTTCATTTGTACCCTACCTCTCCCCACATGGCATAAGTGGGAATTCAAACCTGGGTCTCCCTCCCAGATACTAGTCGGCCACTCTTAACCACTAACACCACACTGGCACAAGCATCCATCCAACTG
>NW_015234601.1:0-700 GCF_001447785.1 Gekko japonicus | reverse complement strand
ATTAAATGAGGGATACAATTATAAGGAAATGCGTAAGATTGTGTGCATATTACCTCCAGAATATTTTGATACATGCTTGAAAAGAATACTTATTAAAAGAACTTGGCAACCACTGCTCTGCTCTTAGTAAGCTCACAATCATTTCTAAAAGACACTGTTCATACATGATGTTCATCACCGCTATGCTAGTTTTCATTTTTTTTCCTAGAGGGCCCAGTGAGGGATTTCATATTACTAATGCAGTAACACTACTGAAGTTAAGCTAGGGAAGAGATGATCAAAACAGTTTCAATCAGAACCTTATTTTGATACTACCAGATCCTGCTAATCCCTCCCCACTCCCAGCTGAGCAGTCACATGTACCTTGCAAGACACAGTCAATATGAATACATATAATGCTTGCTTGCTGATTACAAAAAATACTTACTTTATTCCACTTAGTAGTCAGGGTCTTCAGTCTATCAGAAATACAATCTTTTTCTTGAGGACTAATGTTCTGATTCGAAAGGACCTCTTGTTCATTTCTGTTTAGCCACTGAAACTTTTCACCTTGCATGTCCATCTCTTCAATCAAACTCTATGGAAATTAAGAAGGTACCTTAGGTCTAAAGGTAGCTAACTGTCTTCTGAATTTATATTAAGGACAGAGTGTATGCTGAGACTCCACAAAAGCAAAACGAGTCACAGGAAAAAGTACTAA
>NW_015234600.1:0-700 GCF_001447785.1 Gekko japonicus | reverse complement strand
AAAAAAAAAATCACTTCAAATAAGTTCAAATAAATCTGATTTTCAAGATTTAGTAGCATGTAAAATGTCAAACCTAAGATTACAAATTTATCACTTAGGCAGACCCAACTGAATAACTTTGTGCAGGTGACTTACCTGGCTTGCTATAGTCTGTGACGAGGCCATGGAGAGTTGATGGGTATCTCTGATGACGAGGCCTCTTCGTAGCACACACACACCCCATCTGGGCAAAACAAAAATCAAATTCCTGTTTTTATTTTTGGTTAGGGGAACAGCAAGAACTTGAGAGTAGAAATCATGTAAATCAGTTTCTCCCATAAATCTCATCTGCTAGATCCCCATATAGCTTTGTGGTCACATTTCACCGTGACTAGAATTAGATCTGCTTCAAATTCCAAGGGCCCCTCCTCCCAGTTTAAGTGCTTATTTACTGTGTACTGTGGTTCATCCGGAATAGATATGCCTGGTTATGGTTTTCACTAGTATGGTTTAGAAGCCACATTCCATGTAATGCACTTACATAAAAGAAAAGGGAAAACCAGGATATCATTTAGCGCTCATGATTACACAATCATAAGCTCAGAAATTCAATGAAAGGATACTGAGATGCGAGGATTGTATCATGAGTTGTTGAAATTGTTTCTCCTAACATTACTGATGAATCTTAAGTTCTCATTTGACAAATTTTATTGAATGGACT
>NW_015234599.1:0-701 GCF_001447785.1 Gekko japonicus | reverse complement strand
CAGGTAGTCTAGGGAAAACAGCCAAGGTTTTAATCAGATACTCATGGCTGTTAACACTACTAAAAATTGTGATGTAGTCTTGTATCCTGGAACATGTTCAAACTGTGAGCTCGGGCCTTAAAAGGGATTGCAGCTCCATCCAGTATAGGCTGGGCATTCCAAGAGCCACACCCATTTCACAAACAGTGGCAGTCTTTCTTTTCATTTGGGTCAGCTTGTTGGTCCATCAGATTTCAGATACCAACTTGGAATCTCCACAGCCTCCCTAGAATCAGCCTGAAGGGAGATCCCCCACCCCAACATTTTCATGTCAGCAGTAAACAAAACGTAAGACAGGAGAGAGCCTTGTGGTCACCCCATCAGCCCACGGGCTGTGGGACTGGGCAGCAGTCTCCCAGCCACCACCTTCTGGGGTCTGCCTACCCGGAATGACTTGGCGCTACTGCAAAATAGTGCCTGCTCTCCAGCAGAGCGTGCGTGAGAGTGCTGTTTTTTCTGATGTTCCTCTCTTGATCCTACAGTCCCTTTCAACCCACAGAAAGATCATTCCTGTAATCTCAAGAGCCATAAGGAGGGAACAGCCCCTGGGTGTGAAGATGCTGCAGGAAGAAAGGGAGTGAAATTGCCGTTCCTTCTTCATGGCAGCCCTCTGGGCTCTATGTTCCCAGAAGTTATCTTTGGTGTAGTGGTTAAGTGTGCGG
>NW_015234598.1:0-700 GCF_001447785.1 Gekko japonicus | reverse complement strand
CACACTCCGGCCCCAAAAGACCCCTGGTAGGGCTAAACAAAGATGATGTAATTGTAGTAATTGTAGCAGCAGTAAACAAGGAGTTTATATTAATCATTTAAACTTGTATTATGTGGTTCAAATTTGCACATATCCAAACATTATTTGAGTGCATTCAGAAAAACTTTGAGAGACACAACTTACCAATGTACTTGTCAACTACCAAGACCCAATATTTTTCTGGCGCGGAACATCCAAAAGAAAAATTAAACTGCTCCCCGGGTTGTATTTTCCGTTCAGAAAAGCAGTCCCTTCCTGCACACATCCTGCATAATCTTTCTGCTTGAGTTAAAGGTCCAGGCTTTATCAGAACTGTGATTTTGTCAACAGACCGAATGGAGATGTTGAGGGCACCTGAGAATGTAAAAAGAACAACAGGACTGCATATCATATTTGGCAAAACGAATGACAGCCACCTGCATAAACTGCATAAAACTTTACAACCAGCACTCTGCCAAAGGGAAGTACATTTCACCCCAAATTCAGTATTTTAACTATCATTTCACACAATGTGAACAAACCAAAAAGTAGCTTTGATGCAAAGATTTACTTGTGCAAATCAAAGTCCTTTGGGTTGCGTGTGGTAAGATCAGTAATTCTCACAACTGATCAGCTCTTTGCTGCATCAGACTACTATGGAGTAGGGATGCCAGCCTCCAGG
>NW_015234597.1:0-700 GCF_001447785.1 Gekko japonicus | reverse complement strand
GTGGGGACTGGGTGTGCTTCTTAGAAGAAGCCACTTGGGTTGGCCAAGCGTCTTGCCTGTGACTCTTCTAGTATTTCATTGAGAGGGTCCTTGAAGGATTTCAACAGCTTGAATGGGGCTCCATATGGTCTTAGGATAGGGTTACAGCTGTGCTGTAAATATCATAGGGGTGGGGTGGGGGTGTGTGACACAGATCCCCATCTCCCCCTCTCGCCTCCGAGGGTATTTTTGTCCTTCTCTCTCACCCAGATGGCTGCAGTTCTCCATCACAACCTCAGTCTGACGATTTGCATAATGTCGGGGTATTAAATTCCCACAGACTTCATCATTTATTTACTGTGCTCACTGCTTGCCTTTCCCATAAAATGCTCCAGGCGACTTACAAGCAGATTAAAATGCAATGAGTTGGGATACACAGAATCCTGCTTCTGGAATCAAAGCCGAGACAACCGTTTGCTAAAAACAACAAGACCGTGTCTGTTATTAAAATCAGCATTTGCTTTGTGTAAAGGTTTAAGACAAATTCCTCTCTGAGGAAGGAAGGAAGGAGGTCTTCCAGGAGTTACTGCAGGGTTAAAAAGGCATGTGTGGTTTTTCTCTCTATCTGTGAATCAAATCCCAGGTTAAGATATTTCTTGGTGATGAGGATTTCTGCCATTTCCCTCTGACGGCACTGACATTTGTTGTTGTTCAGTCGCAC
>NW_015234596.1:0-700 GCF_001447785.1 Gekko japonicus | reverse complement strand
AGTTTCCTGGTGCTTTCCGATTAGTCAACCACCTTCACGGGCACAGATTGCCCCACTGACGGTGTTGCAGACAAGACTGAGGTCATAGTAGGCAAGTTGACTTGGGGCTGTGCCTCCTCGACGAAGGGTCACCAAATTAAGTCCCCTCTTGTTAGCTGCAGCATCTGGTCTTCGTTGCTGGGAGCAAAGCGCACATCTGTTTCTTCGTGAAGTAGTGGCATGGAGAACGGAATGTCCACTTGGGGGCAGACTTACTCTGCACTTGTGGTAGAATGAGACAGTAGAGAAGGGCTGAAGAGACCTGCAATACGTTTGCCAAATGTTTCCCAGCAGGGGGGGAAAAACACTAGCACTTCATTGTGAAAGGTGTCCAAGCCTGCCCTGTTCTGCTACCTTTCTGCTTACAGGGCACTTTCATGTAAGGAATCATCCACGGTAGTTTATAAAGTGATGGTCCATTCAGTCACTTAGTTCTGCTTTCATCACATCTGTAGACCAAGTCCCGGGGAGCTACCCTGTCTTTATTTATGTAAACTAGGCTTTCAACGATGCCTTTGGTGGGGTGGGGTAGGTTGCTGTTTTTAAACTCCGTTATTAACTATGTATCGTCTCTCTCAAAGAAAGAGATAAATGGAATACCAAAAAACTTGTTTCTTTCCTGCTCCTTTCTTGCTTCAATTGATATTCTGCCATTTTTATG
>NW_015234595.1:0-700 GCF_001447785.1 Gekko japonicus | reverse complement strand
AAGCAGTAATTGTGGCCTTACCTGCAAGGAAGATCAGCTTGGCCATGGTTAATTCATGTACCAGTACTCCTTAGTCTCCCACAGCCTTTTATAGAGTGAGCTTTCTTCTCTTACCACTTGGTTCCTTATCAGTAAAGATAACCACATAGGTCATTTAAATAAATCTAACTGGTAGGTAATGGATAAATAAATGGATTTTCCATCCCACCTTTGTTATATGCCATTTTCTCGCATTCACTGGGTCTAAATAACAGCGCTAAAGTGATATCGTCAAGATAAGAGCCAGTTTGGGAATGTGTGTGTTCTAAGAGGTGTTAGTGGCTATTGTGTTCTTAGCAAATTTAACAGTATTTGTGTTGCTATATAAATGTGGTTATGAAGGTATACCTTTGTCTAATGTTAGCAGAGAGAAAAGCTGTAGATAACTTTATCTAAAAGAAAATTCTGAAGGAGAGGGAACCCAAAGAACATTTATATTCCTTTTGTGCTGACGCTGGCATTTATTGTGGCAGCTTTTGATGGGCCAGTCTGAAGTCCTATGTTTAGCTACAAATCATGCTGAAGTTCACTGGTCCTGGCATGTGGAAATATTCAGTCTAATTTGTGAGTTTTTGAAGGAAAGGGCTGTTTGCTATAAATTTCAGTGAGGGCTGATTAAAAACTATCATGATAAGTCTGATTGAAGAACTAAAACAAAAAA
>NW_015234594.1:0-701 GCF_001447785.1 Gekko japonicus | reverse complement strand
AGACAAGAGTATCCCATGGTAACTGCGAGGGCAGACAACCAGAGTAGTCGTGGGGGAGGGGAGCGATCACAGCAGTAGGATGGAACTTTAATATCTGCTTTTCCCAGGAACTGACGGAAAGGGACTGCAGAACAGAACCTGGACGCGTATGGTCTAGGATTTCAGGGTGAAGGGGAACGGCATCCGGCTCTGTGACCATCCTCTTGCCACGCTTAAGGGTGTGCTCAAGGGATGGGTGGGGAAACAACACACTTCCTATGGCTGGGAACAGAACCCACAGGCCTGGCCCGGGTGGAATGAGAGCAGCCACTGATGCCACACACACAATGCTTTCCACTTCACATTTTCAGAGAGGACCAAGCAGATCTTAAAAAGAGGCCTTCTTTGGAATCTAGAGAGCCTTTGCAATGAAGCACAAAAAGTGCCAAAAAAGGTTTAGTACCTTCTATTCCATTCTCTGAGGACAGAATGGAGGAAGAAATTGTTGCAAGTATCCAACATGAGTGCAAAAGGCTGGAAGTGCTCCAGAAGCAATGGAACATCAGTCAAAGGTTAGCACAGCCCTCAACAAAGGAACAGGATTATAGGCTGGCCCATCAGATGGGAAAAGAGGCAGAGGCTAGAAAAGATAAGAATCTCTGACTTCAGGTGACCACTTTAAACCTAAAGGATTCTCTCCCCATCTCAGTTTTTAGTTCTCT
>NW_015234593.1:0-700 GCF_001447785.1 Gekko japonicus | reverse complement strand
GTCAGAAATGTTATAAATGCATTTCTTCTCTGTGATCTCACCTGTTGCAACCCTATTTGTCTTTGTAACCAATTGCATCCTGTGAAGGCAGTCATGGAACTGTTCCCACTGAAATGCTTACAATCCACAGTGCAATCCTAAAAAAGTTGTATTCTTCTAAATCCAGAGGCTTCAACAGACCTGGAAGGATGTAACTGCTTAGGATTGCTCTATCAGTCTCCCTTTACTGATATTGGGTGGTTCCTGCTTCTTTCAGTGTAGGGCTGTACCAGTTGCTAGTTGACATTCCTTTTTTTGTCATAATGCAGTGGCTGGAAACACTAAATTACCTCCATTGATAATCTTTCTTTGCCCTTTTTAGGGGATTCTTCACTGCCTAATGGACAGTTCCCTGAAAATGACTTGTTTCTTGATCTTCTTTCCTAGTAATGCAATCTTGGCCAACAAGGAATCATGCAGCCCACCATGCAGCCAATGTATTGACATCACAGTGTCATCTCTTAATCAGAGTTACAAAACACATGCTCACTAGGGGAACACTTTGGTCTTAGTTCACAGCTCCCCCACCAAATGAATAATCACTGAATCCCCCTCCCAAAAAAAAGTGCTCCCCTTTCAGTTCAGTAATTAAAGAGTGTTTTCTAGCAAACCTAGACTGTACAACTATAGAGTTATACAAAACTACTTTTCAAGACAGAAG
>NW_015234592.1:0-708 GCF_001447785.1 Gekko japonicus | reverse complement strand
GTTCCCCTCAGTCACCCTGGCTAGTAGCTACTGACAGACTTATTCTCCATTATCTATAAGGATATCAGAAGAGCCTTGCTGGATCAGATCAGCAGTCCACCTAGTCCAGCATCCTGTCTCCCACAGTGGCCAACCAGTTCCTCTGGATGGCCAACAACAGGGCAGAGAGGCCGAGGCCTTCCCCTGATGTTGCCTCCAGGCTCTGGGATCCAGGGAATTAGTGCCACTGAATGTGGAGGTTCCCCTTTGTCACCCTGGCGAGGAGCCATTGATAGACTTCTCCATGAATCTATCTCATCCCCTTTGAAACCTGTCTATCCCTGTGGCCATCATGACATCCTCCGGCGGCAAATTCCACATTTTAATCACTCTCTGTGTAAAGTGGTATTTCCTTTTGTCCATCCTGAACCTACTGCCCATAAGACTAGCACTCACTGCCAGAGAGCTGGTAAATAGACGTCAACCTCCAACAGAACATGTGAAACTGAAAATGGCAGTCATACATCTCTGTCCCCCAGTTCCATCCCATCATGTGATGCCCTGTCCGTCACAGCCAGTGAAGCAGAAAGGGGATGGGGAAACTGTTACTACTACCTTCTGCTTCCCTGCAGGAGCTTAGACCAGACCTTTAAAGCCCTAAATTGTCAGGGACCTGCATACCTTCGGAACCGCCTCTCTGGATATGTTCCCCGGAAAGCACTGAGATCA
>NW_015234591.1:0-701 GCF_001447785.1 Gekko japonicus | reverse complement strand
AGTGAAGGGCAGAGTACAAATCTAATCTCTTCTTCTCTTTTTCTTCTTACCATCTTTCATTAGGATGATGGCTTACTTGTAGTCTAGGATGACTGGCCAGTGCTTCATCAATGATGCTTGATAGCTAGTAATCTCTCTTCACCATTTGCAATACGATACATTCTGATGCTTGAAGAACATGATGCCCTTCCAGCTAAATGAACCAGTTTGCAGTCTGAATCTGGAGAGAACCAAAAGAGGAACCCTGAGAGTGCCGTGAATCAGGTGAACTGAAGTTGTCTTGACATATAGTAGCTTTCCTTGGAGACCTAGTGCAGGTACAACAGCTGTGCTGTCCACTTATAGGACTGTGTGTGCCTCCACAATGCTCTTCGTATATTTGTGAAGAAAGCAAAAACTACAGACACCATAAGTGTCCAGTGCCCTCTTCTTCAAAGGAAAGAAAACCCAGTAACGAATAAACAGGGAATTCTCACTGTTCATGGAAGTGAGACAAGAATAGTAACAATACCTCTTGGATAATAACTGTGAGTGTAAAAAGCAGCTTTATGATGACTCAGACCATTGGTCCCACAGATTGCAGAAGAGGTGCCCTGCACCCTGTGGGTTGGATCAACCTAATTTTGATACTGATGAATAACGAAGAAGAGAATACAGGAGAATACAGGAGAAGCACCCTTTGACCATGACAAAGGTCATGC
>NW_015234590.1:0-701 GCF_001447785.1 Gekko japonicus | reverse complement strand
TATCCGGCCCGTGTGACCGGGGCCAAGTATAGGTGACCCAGACCATGGTTTGTACAGCATCCCCAGTGAAATGCTCCATCACCCAGCTTGTCTTGCGAGAAAAGTCACAGAGCTCGTTATGAAGTGCAGGCTCTCCAAAGATTAGCCTGGATGAAAAGTTCACACTGAGCCTTTTTCTACCCCATGTCTCATAACCCACAGCATCCATTTACCATAGCCACCTTGTTAATTTTCCCCCACGGCCCCTCACTTTTGGAAATCTTTCAGCCCCCTCTAGCTTGCAGTCTTATCTTCATAGACATCAGGTCTAGACTCTTGCTTTTCTTAAAACAAATGAAACCTGGATGCCAGATTCTTAGCCCCACAGTGAATTGTGTGTTTGTGCAGAACCTCGAAGGACAAATGTCACTGCTTGTGGTTGTAAGCATTACCAAAATGACCCCTGGAGATGTCAGACACCATGCTTGTAGGAGGGCTTTATTTCTCTCTCCCTAACACTTTCCCAAGGGCTTGTTGCTCTGATGTGGCTCTCAGCCAGGGCTTGTTTGGGTTATTTTGCTTCCCCATGCAGTGTACATCCATGGTGTGTTTTGCAGCCCCCAGTCACAACCAAGCTGAGTGGGATCACTCTACGAAATGACCCCTGAGGATATTCAACCTAGGCTTTGGATACTGGTGGGGAGAACTTTGTGCCCCTCTCT
>NW_015234589.1:0-701 GCF_001447785.1 Gekko japonicus | reverse complement strand
TGCACAGGCATCCATCTAGGTTTCTCAGTAAAATAACGTATTGCAGTAGCGATGAGAGCAACCACTCCAGGGAATACAGCAGAGCCCAAACTAAGCACATGTCCCTTGTTTTTACAAGCTATTTTACAGCCCTCACTCAACTCCAAATAACGTTACTGTAGGCTATACTTTTTTAAAAGTTCCATTAAAATAAACCTCATCCCTTTATCAATAAAACAGAAGCATGCACTGGCCTCAACAGGAATGTACACTAGTCAAAAGCAAGGTTTAAAATAGCAGCATTAGGGATTTGCAAACTTTTCTCGCCCACTTATTAACAGAACGTACAGCAGGGCAGCATAACTTATGACCCACCAAGCTTATCACAGTTTATCGTGGCTTGACAACCTCCCAGGTTTTGCAGTCCCAGGCAATGAAATCAGGAGGTTTGTTGAGTTCTTGCCAGGCCAATGTACACGGCTCCCTGGTCTCGAGTTGTGATGGCCTAGCCAAAGGCCTCAATCCTCACAAGAAATATCTGGGGGGATTGCAATGTAAGTGCTGACAAGTAAAGAAAGCCAGATGCTTAGCGTGCATGAAAACAAAAGACGAACTGAGTTTTTCTAAAGGTGCTTTAAATATTTCATTTCTTTTGCTCTCTTGTATTTAAGGCTCATGGGTTTAAAAAAATGTAAGATTTAATCATTTTAAAAGGGGGGGGG
>NW_015234588.1:0-701 GCF_001447785.1 Gekko japonicus | reverse complement strand
GAGAGGGGGGGCTCCCTGTCCCAGCCCCCCATCTCTGGAGATATTTCTGTTGGGAAAACAGTATAAGGGAAAGTGCTGAGCTCCTTCCCCAGTAACTGTACATTGCTTAACACAATTTCTCTCTTTCCCAACACCTGTCTGGTCTGGACAGCTCCTTGAAGGCTAAAGCATACCTCTCATTACCAGAATGCCTTCCCAGGACCAGAAACGTGGACCTTTCCCAGTTAATTTGTCTGCTGGTGCCTCCATCTGTCCTGACTAGACAATGTGCACAGTGCTTAACCCATGTTAAAACTTCCTTGTTCATTTCAGAAAGTTATGGTGGTCCAGACTGTTGGCCAGGTAGCAGTACTGTTTTCTCCAGTTAAGATCCCTGAGACATACTTCAGCTTTCAAGGCAACTCAGTAAAACACGATTATCATACTGTAATAAATTAGGGGTCACCAAAGTAAAAGGAATAGTTGGTTGACAAAGTATTCTCATAGCTTCCTTGAATGCTGTTTAGCTCCTTATGCCTGCTCCTCTCTAGCAACCAGGGATCCTCTGGAAACTGTGTTCCTTGTAAGTATGTGTCTCTAAATTACAACAGTCACTGTGTCATATGTTCAACACAAAACAAGGAAGTATGGTGCTTCATCGCATGATATGTAACATGGGATTCATTGTCACAAGGTGTGTTGATAACTTTAAAAAATGACTT
>NW_015234587.1:0-701 GCF_001447785.1 Gekko japonicus | reverse complement strand
CATTCCGGGAGATGTAGTTCCCTGCAACAACCGGCCCCAGATGGAAGAAAAGAAGTGTTTGGAAACAGAAGGTTTCTTCCATTTTCAGTGACTTTGTGTGGCAGCTTCAGATGACATATGTATTCCCTCCGCTTTGTTTTCCCTTGCAATTAAACCCGAACAGATAGTAACCAACTATCTAAGCTTGTTGTTTCTTTTTGATCCTTGAACCTGTCAAACATCTCCATTATGCTAATATGATGTTCACTCTCTACCTATATGTATGGACCGGTAACTAGCATTTCGTTGTATCTGAAGACCTGTACGTGCACACCAGAGCTCAACTGCTGAATAAAACTTTGCTGGTCTTCAAGGTGCCACTGGAGTCAAACTTTGTTCCGATGATGGTGTTAGTGAGGAAGAAAAAACAATTCTGTCAGGGCAGATCCCCAGCGAGAATACAGAGTACAGTGATGGTGAGAATATCAGGGATATTACTGGTTGCCTCGAGAAAGGGGGCGGGACCTCTCTCCGCCTCTCTGCACCCTCCACTGGCAGATCTTCTTCCCAGTTAAAGAAGGCAGCCCTTAGTCCCTCGGACATGACCGAGAGGCCACAAAACCACAACCGCTTGTGTTTTTGCATATGCCTCTGACGCAGGGGGCAATGAAGCCAAAATGGAAAAGGGGAAAATGGAGCAACAATAGAAAAGGCACAATGGA
>NW_015234586.1:0-701 GCF_001447785.1 Gekko japonicus | reverse complement strand
GCCTCCCCTATAATACAGGAATACATGACCTCACCTTATAGTGAATAAGACCATCAGTCTAGCAAGGTTGGTTTTGTCTACTCAGACTGGCAGCTGCTCTCCAGGGTCTCAGGAAGAGGTCTTTCTCCTCATCTGCTGCCCGGTCCTTTTAACTGTAGGTGCCGGGGATTGAACCTGCGACCCTCGGCCTGCCAAGTAGAAGCTCTACCACTCAACCATGGCCCCCATGCAAAACAGTCCAATGTATCTTATCACCCACAGAAATAATTGTATATGTGTCTCCCCCCTTAAACCACCCGAGTTCATTCCTCCTGCTATTCCTGAAGACGGTAACTAAGGAAACCCGAGTTTGTAAGCAGCGTCAGGGTGATAAACGACAGCAATAAAAACAAAAATTAAACTTGTGTCCCGGTTCCGCTGCTGCAAAGGTTTTTCCAGTGGACTGGGGTATTAAAAGGAGCCAGGGCAATACAAGGGAAAGGGTGGGAAGGAACCCTGAAAGACTGCTTGAGGTTACGGCATTCTCCCCACCCAATATTCTCCCTGGATTCTGGCCTTTCTGAATGGCTTCAAGTTAGAGTGTTTATATTCTTCCCTTTCTCCCCCTGAGCAGCTCAAGACCCAAGATAGGATTCAGTTTGTCTGTGGAACAGCACTGATAGTGATCTGCTTTTCTTACATTTTTTATCACACACTTCAAG
>NW_015234585.1:0-701 GCF_001447785.1 Gekko japonicus | reverse complement strand
TCAGTGGCTATTAGCCTCAATCGCACTACTTCAGCTGTGCAGATTTCACAGAGATTTCAGTAATCACAATGTTAAGTCCCAGACATAAGTGCCATTTCGTATAATCGGCATTTCTATGCAATCCTTGCTGAGCCAGGAGCCCCGGCAGAAGCCATGTGTGGATCCTTCAAGCAATTAAGAGGGAGCGACTCAGTGCTCCAGCAGTGGAACCTTCGGCAGAGTTATGCCCCTTCAAAGTCAGCAGGCCTGCCGGGTATAACTCCAATTAGCAGTGGGCTGTTAGACAAGGCTCTTCCCCCACCCCCTGTGGAGATGTGGGCTCTTCCATTCGATTTCAACCCTGTTTAACTCTTACAGCTCCAGCGCACAAATCTTTAGGGATTCAGGTTCTGTGAAGAAGCTAAGGAGGCCTAATCAAAGATCCTTCGCTCCTCTACAGTAGAATTATTCCAAGGATTCCTTGAAGACTGTATCATTTGCTTGAAGCTTGTTTAAAAAGCAGCTGATATTTGTTTGTAGACATATCTCTCTACTTGCAACCTGTCCAAGTTTCAGAACGGGGTTTATTCCGCTTCCTTCGTGCGCAGCTGGTGGAAGGGAGGCGGGCGGCTGGAATCTGGCTGTCAGAGCCCTGTTTGCTTGCTCAGTTTCTGTTCTAATTTCAAATTCAAAACCTCTAAGCTGGGTTAGTGTGAGCTAGC
>NW_015234584.1:0-701 GCF_001447785.1 Gekko japonicus | reverse complement strand
TGGGGAAGCAGAAGACCCTTTCGAGGAATCAGAGCGGCCCAAAAAACAACCACGAACAACCTTCAAGGCAAAGAAGCCCTTGCAGATAACAGCAGACTCTAAGACAACACACCCCAAGCTCAAACAAGCCAAGGGTTGACCTCGCTATCTCGCCAAGAACCGCAGGATGTCGTAACATTCCTCCCAGACGACCTGAGTATGCAGTCTTCAGGCCCTCTGTTAAGTTGCAGCCTGCAGGGGAAGCGGCTGCAGACAAGATGTTCTGGAGATCTTATCTCTCAGCTGGGAGACTTTCCAGGTCCTCAAAGGAGACTCTGATTTTTACAGCTCGCCTCCAGGCCTAGTTGCCCAACCCTCCTCCGAATACTTGCGGTTTGATCCTGGGGAGGCAGATGACAAACCCCGCCATCTATCATTACGCATACCTCTCTGTCAAGACACTACGTTCCCTGCTACCAGCAATTGGCGGTTCTTCTGCCACTGAGTGTTCGCCTTCCCTTATTACTGCCTAGCTTCTCTCCTTGACCTTTCATGCGCCAAATACCAAGAGGGGGCCTGTTTCTTTTACGGCAGGAAGTCTACCCTCTTGCCCTGACTCAGGAATTTAGCAAGCCAGAGGCTGGAGATGGAACACGATAGAGTTTTGAAACTTTGCTGTAGTTGAAACATAGTGTATTGTCTCCTCCAGGGGTCCCCAACAC
>NW_015234583.1:0-702 GCF_001447785.1 Gekko japonicus | reverse complement strand
AACTGGCAGAAATTACACCTCCCCTTCCATTGGAGGAAAATTTAATCTGGACCCAACCCGTTATGGTGACTGCTGCTAGTCATTGGTTCAATCCTTGATTTTTGCAAAAAAGCTTTTTTTGAAAATAACCCATGTCACTGGCCCTGACAGCATCTTGAGGAGATTGCTTCCCTTCACTGGGGGTTGACTCCACACGAATCTTTCTGTGAGTGCAAGGGCTTCTGCCAGTGGAGCACCATCCCCCCTCCTACAGCCTAAAATGCTCCCAGCAATCCTGTTCCTGGTCTCAGAATCCAACGGAAGTGTACTGTTCCTGCACACCACTTGAACGTGAAAGTCTCAGAGCAGGACCCCTTGTTGAATGTAAGCTTGTGGTCATCCCCACGCTGTCACACTTCCTGTTCCTGCTGCAGTCCACTGAGCCCCTAAAAGCTTTGAACCTGTGAGGGGGAGGTCAGCAGACTTTCCAGAACAGCATCGGGGGCAAAGTAGGGTGATCTGCAGTGGGAAAGGGAAATTGGTGGTAATCACTTCCCCCTCTAAGTGTCATTAAGTCTTCAAAACTGCATGGCTGGATACATGCTATTATGCCTCACTGCAGCCCAGGAGACTGATGGCTTTCTCATTGTACTATTTACAAAGTACCCAAGATTTTCCCTCTAACAATTACAGTCAAGTTCCCTCTAAGCTGTGGAGTCTTGT
>NW_015234582.1:0-701 GCF_001447785.1 Gekko japonicus | reverse complement strand
CAAGGCCTTGTGGGGCCTTGCTGATGTGTGATAGGGCTGGGCCCCTGGGGGGCCCACTGTAGTTAATGGCCTGTACCTTTCTCTAGGAGTAATCTCTATTTGGTGAACCCAACACTGGATGGCATTTCCTTTCCTGGACATTACCTTTCCCAAACACAGTAAGAACAAAGAAAAACTCGATTATGGTTACAAGTTTGTGTTTTTTAAAAAAAATAATGAAAAAAATAATATTCATGAGAACACAGACTCGGTTCTCTCATTTCAGTGTAATTAAACAGGGAAATGATGTTGTTTTGGTACAGTTCACAGTGATTATGCATATGCCCTCATAAAACCTGGCCTGTAATGACGCAAGAATTATACCAGTAATTGCTCTAACACCCTGTAGGCACAGCACTAGAGATGTGGCTTCTGAGAACCAGTGGCAAGAGCTAAAATGGAGGGAAATCAAGGATGGGGGCTTGTGGATTTACTTAAAGGCCTGTGTCTTTCTCCCTACAATCTGAGAGCAGCTTTCATAAGTCTGCACAGGTCTAAGAAGTTCATAACTCATTTTAAGGTCTCATGATGATATTGTAAGTCTTACGAATAGCGAGACATAAAACAGGCAAGCAGCATAGACTAAGCACAGCATAACAATGAAAAGCTGCTTACAGCGCATGTATGATGGCCCCCCGTCCACTTCCCTCTCTCAGAGGCAA
>NW_015234581.1:0-701 GCF_001447785.1 Gekko japonicus | reverse complement strand
CGACACTGTACCACAAAGGAACGGCTTTCGATCCGAGCCACTTATTCGAGAATGAGACTGCGGGAATACCAGGGATTGCGCCGGAGCACACCGAGAGGGGGCTTGCGGGAGACCTCCGCTGCATAAACAGAAGGAACGCTGGGAAGAGGACTTCGACCTGACTGCTGAATCGACAGGGCTGAAGGCGCTCCCCACCCTCTTTTCCGTGGCCCTTAAAGCTGACGAAGGTACAGAAAACTACGGGGGGGTGGGGTGGAGAAGAAGTTATTTTAGGAATTGTACTCGGTTCAGCCCCATAGAATCCCATGCGTAAGAAAGCAAGGCATCCCTGGGAGCAGAGAGAGACCGCAGATACAAAACTCCATCCCCACCCCACGGACTTTATCTGCAATCTACGATAGTTGCAATAGCAAGTCCCGTGACTTCCTTAGCTCTACTTTAAAATCAAACGGGGACTAGGCCGAGGCAACTCGGAGCGGTTCCAAGAGATAAGTACGGAGGCCCAAATCCGCTACCTTTCCTTTGTTATTATTGGCCAAGCTGACGCTAACCAGGCTGGCTTGTACTCAACTTGGAACACCGTGCGCTGTGTTAACGGTCACCCTTCGGCGCGTACCCCTAACAACTTCTGGGAAAAGGGGATGGTTGTTTGCTTGTAATCAACAGTGGCTGCTAATACCCTTGGACACTAGCGACACAAA
>NW_015234580.1:0-701 GCF_001447785.1 Gekko japonicus | reverse complement strand
TATACGTTTTTCAGAGCAAGGGAAAGCCATCTTACAAGTCGGTTGATAAAATTAATGATTAATTCTTTGTTTTATATAGATAATTCACATATGATTTAGCATTTTAATGACTCCTACATAAAAGCAAAATATCATAGAATCAATAGACATGAAACACTTTAAAAGTATGGTGCAGATAAGCTATATATGAATAACGCCAAGTAACAGTATCACTCCAGAACATAATTATTATTTGGAATAAGGTTTTAAAAATAGCCCCATGGTGCACTGGACATGGAATTGTTTATGCCATGATAAAATAATGTGTTGGATGTGAAGTACATTACCTCAGCATTCATTATAATATTTATTGACCTAAGGAGAACAATAGAGAAAGTTAATGAGTCAGATATCATTTTTTTCAAACTCCTGATCACCTTGCTATATTTCATTTAGTAAGAAAAATAATAAAGTGGGAACATAAGCTAATGTTCTTCCCATTCTTGGGAAATGCTAGCCTATTAAAAGCATGGGTTTCTTGTGTGCTAAAGTTGACATACAGAAGTTTGCTCTGG
Organism: Gekko japonicus; assembly: GCF_001447785.1. NCBI lineage: Eukaryota > Metazoa > Chordata > Lepidosauria > Squamata > Gekkonidae > Gekko > Gekko japonicus. Next base: position 147 of record NW_015234580.1, on the reverse strand, counting down.
GATCAAGTGCTACCTTTGTTCTGTTAGGTTGAATAAATCCACAACTGAGATAAGATATGCCCAAAGCAGACTATTGTTTCTATAAGGTAATTATTCTTACAAGATCCATATAGGATGGTTGTGTGACAGAGTGCACTTTTTAAAAGC
>NW_015234579.1:0-701 GCF_001447785.1 Gekko japonicus | reverse complement strand
TTTGAGCAAGGGAAACCTTTAATATGTAGATCACTCAGCTCTATCTGTCTTTTTCATCTAATCCTGAGGATGCCATGAAAATGTTTATTCAGGGTTTGAAATCAGTGACGGACACAACAAACTGCAACTTAATCCAAGATGGAAGTGAGACTGACATTGGAGTGGATACTTATCCATTAAATGGGATTGCAGTCCCACAGCTAGGTGGTGCTCTTTCTTAGACAGAAGTACTAGGTGTGGGACTACCACGGTAACTGTGATTAAAATTTTCATATGTAGAAGTCATTTCCTAAGAAATGACAACCCATCAGCCATGGTAAACCTACCTTGTTTACTGAAGTGAGGGTCAAAAAAGCAGAATTTAAACATGAGGGGAGGATAAGACTGAAACGAAAAATAAGTTACAACTATGGTGATATCCAGACTGGACTACTGGAACAGAACACACTTTGTACGGGGCTGCCCTTGAAAGTGCTCAGAAAAAGCAACTGGTCCAAAATTCCAAGTGTCAGACTCAAGATAGGGGCAAGCTGCCAGGAGATAGCATAAATCTAATGCTGAACATGCTGCCCTCCCCAGTGTGGATAAAAAATTTTCAAGAGGGATCCAGTCCTTCCTGGAATGTTTATTTACTTTGTGAGGATTTATATTGTTGTGAGGATACAGTGGAGCAGAGGATGATGTAAGCTGCTTTGGGTCCC
>NW_015234578.1:0-701 GCF_001447785.1 Gekko japonicus | reverse complement strand
CCCTCCATTTTATCCTCATACCCACCCTATGAGTTGGATTAGGCTGAGAGTGTTCATCCACCCAAAGTTACTAGCAAGCTTCAGGGCATATTAAGGATTAGAACCCAAGCCTCCTAGATCCTAGTGCTAACAATCTCACCACTACACCTCACTGGACTATAATGTGTAAATCTCACTCTCCGATACTGCCTGCAGACACCACTCTAGGGCAAGTACATGAAAGCAGGTTGTTACAAAGGACTACTGAATTTTCTTAGCATTGCTAAGAATCTGTGGCAAAAGTCTTCTCACAGGCCAGGTGGCAGCTGAGAGGCCCCTTGCTGTGCACCAACACTGATCTATAGAACATGAGTCTAGAAAACAGAACATCCCAATTTTATTGTACTTCTTATTTTAGATCTACCAACCCTACAAAGCAATCCAACCCTTTCTTGGGTGCTTAGAAGCCAGGACAATGGTGAGACAAAAATGTGACATCCTTCTACAAGAATGTGACATTCTTCTTTCTGAGAAAGGGGAGAAAGCTCAAACTGAACTTGGAAGGGCAGGGACTGTCAGGGTGGAAGTGAAGTCGGAAATCTTTCAGGTATACCAAAGTGAAGTTTTGAAGCAACTTTGAGACAGCAGCAGTTTAGAAACTTTCTGAAACGTGCTGAGTCTGAGCAACAGTTTTGAGTACTTTGGCTACACGTTTATAAATG
>NW_015234577.1:0-701 GCF_001447785.1 Gekko japonicus | reverse complement strand
AAGAGCGGGGTATAAACCCAACTCTTCTTTGTCTGCTGCTTCTTCTTTGTCTGCTGCTGGTTTGTCATCGTTTCCTCCTCCTGGTGCTTAGAAAATTGGACCCAGCAGGCTTTTAAGACTTGTTTTAATTGCTAACCTGTGTTAAACCTTTCGAAAAGGAGATGTTTAAGTTGGACCATTTATTCAGTAGCTTCTTCTCTATATAGCAGAAGTACACATTTGGAACAAAATAATGAGGTTCTAAGTAGTTCGTTTGCCGAGAATCAGAGAGCAGATCAGCCCGGTGTGCAGATTCTGAGTGGGTGGATGGAATGAAAAGGGGAAAAGTATAACCTGGAGAAGCAGGAGGTTAATAATTGTAGTTATTTCTAAGTGATTCTCAGGAATCTTGTTGAATTATCACATTAGATCAGACGGAGAGAACAAGGAGGAGAGGGGGGAAATGGAAGGATGGGCTGTGTGCAGGTTTAAATCAAGGGTTTTGTACAAGTTATAAAACTTCTCTGTGCATGGATTAATCATATCGTTTATTTGGAGTTTTTGATAGATTCAAGACACTACAGAAGGATAAGGCCTCCACTGACATGATACATGTTTGCAAATTACTCTTGTCAAACACTATTTTGGGTTAATGTCATGTGAGAATCAATGGCCTTAGGGGTCTGATTCACCAACCAAGCTATAAAACATCCTGTGCCCCC
>NW_015234576.1:0-701 GCF_001447785.1 Gekko japonicus | reverse complement strand
TACAAATATGTTCATGCCCATGCATGCTCCTTGAAAAATCTTGCAGGGGAAAAAGGTCATTCTGATCAGGCTTGTGATAATGTATCAACAATTCTATCCCCCGTTTCAGCTCAGCACTGTGTCTGACACAGCAAAACTGCTCGAGCGAATGCCTTAAGAACTGACATGGCATCCGTTGCGAAATGCAAACATCTGTAATGCTTACTGCCCGTAGAAATTAGCATCTTTTCATGACTCCTGAATGTCCTTTGTAATATGCCCTAATGAGGGGATGTACATCTTTTTTTAATTGCAATCTGCTTATTAATACCCAGATATCTTTATAGCTTGACTCCTCTGCTTTATTGTGTTGTAAATTTGATGGAACTCGCCATGGGTATTGAATATGCATAACGTCTTCTGCATAAATTGGATAGTAAACTAAAATAGCTTAATTGGTAGCCCTTCAGCCTGTTGCATGTTCACAGCATGGGAAGTGTGCGAGACAGATGTTAGGAAGGAACATCTCCAGCGCATGCCACAGGTACACACCTTCTTTATCCTGCTGACAAATGTATCCCACCTTTCTGCCCAATTAGGACCACCAAGACAGCTGCCAATTAAAAGTGGGACATTATAAAACACATCAGAAAACCAGTTAAAACCAGAAGTAAAATGCATATATAAAATGCAAAACCAACAATTAAAACATAGGTTAGGAA
>NW_015234575.1:0-701 GCF_001447785.1 Gekko japonicus | reverse complement strand
AACTGAACTGTGTAAATTGGTTTGCATGCAATGACTATTAGCAAAATAGAATAAAGTTTACAAAAACATTGGCCAATCTGTATCAGTTGTCCTGTTCCACAAATGTTAACTTGCATTGGTTACAAGAGAACAAAACACTGTTCCTTCTACTTTGCACACTATTCAAAACAATGCGACTCTTGATCTTAAAATAACAAGACTGTCCAAAATATGTTTACGCAGGGTTGAATATTATCAATTAGATCAGATTGCTCAAACAAAGAAGACTTTTACATTTTTAAAAAATAACCGGGGGGGGGGGGGCTTACACTTTATGGAGGACAATAAATTTTCAGAGTCTGACATCGGAGGGAATTTTTGCATTTAAAGAAGAAAAACAAAGATCAACAGTACAATCTGAATTATGCTCTGCTTTGTGACTGTCTGCCCCTTAACCGCAGGACATAAGCAGCGCGCCCGGCTGAACCTCAAGAGAAACCAACCAGATCCATGTGAGGGGGAATTAAAGATGACTTGACAAGCATTCTGGTATGCACTGTTTCCAATTTTCTTCCACTGAAGCCTTCCATTTCGGAGGAAGAAAACTGGAAACAGCGCACACCGGAACGCTTGTCAAGTCACCTTTAATTGTTTGAGCAATCTGGTCTTATTGATAACATTCATCCCTCTGTGTGTGAACATACTTTGGACAATCTTCTTGT
>NW_015234574.1:0-701 GCF_001447785.1 Gekko japonicus | reverse complement strand
TTAATGCTGTACTTCAAAGCATTTGTCTCCTGGCCAGTGATTTGGGATTCTTCGGGGTCTTCGGCATCGGACTGATTTATTAGATTAAATATTATGCATTTGATGTCCCCGAATGGCTTTGATGGTAGGAGCCCCTCAACTCCGGCAAATGATTAATAACAAAACGAGCTCATTGGTACATTGGCTGCCTAAATCCACTCGGCTATTGGGATGATATAGCATTATGACTTCTTATGACTAACCAGGGGCAAAAAAATAAAAATACAAAACATAAAAAGTACCTTCCTCTCCAGTATTTCTGTCACTAACCTAATGCATTATGAGAAATGCAGGGAGCAAACGGGCAAAGGGAAAGTGTGTTCCAAACTAAACTAACAAAGCCTTTCAGTGGGGATACGAACTTTCAGATGCCCACCTAACCTGCCCCACTGTCCATTGGCTTCTGGTGGGGCTGGTATGCAAAATTCAAATGAAATCTTCCCCACATGGAAGTCCATGGACAGGACATTGCTAACCACTTCTGTAAATATAAAGTTTTGATTAAAAATAAACAAGGATGCAGAACTTACGGAATCTAGCAACAATCCAGCCACCACCAACGTCTTCTACCCTTGCTTCAAAGAACTGAAGGCCGCAAAATATGGTTGCTTCCCTCTGCCTTCATTTTGTCTTCACAGTTCTGTAAGCAGAGGTGAAAAAAA
>NW_015234573.1:0-701 GCF_001447785.1 Gekko japonicus | reverse complement strand
TTTAATCTGCCAATTAAAACATGGTAGGCAACTCACCTAAAATATCATCTAACAGCTCTGCGTTCTACAGTAATAACTAGATCCTGCCAGGCAAGCATGATCATAGCGATAGACAGTTCAAAAGAGAACTGAAATCCTTTTGATAAAAAGCAAGCAGTGCTTTTCCTGCATTTGTGACAAATTTGACTCCCAGCATCCAGATTTTTAAACTAGCCGTAACTTAAGAAGAGAATAACGGATCAGAAGCCAGAAGCTGACTGTGACAAAATAGGCAAGGGGTTTTTATTAATAATTTTCAGGATGGTTCGTAGCCAATCTGTATTCTCCATTCCCACAGCATGGGGCGGGGGTGGGGGGAGAAGGAGCAGAAGACAACTTGATCTCTCATCCCTGACTCATACAAAGCCACAAAGAAGAAGGTGGAGGAAAGGTACATTTACAGGACAAGTGGGTCTCCTGGGTTCCATCTTCATTTTTGAAGGAGGAAAGAAAAGCTTACTGCCAGGACTCCTTGGCTGTATTCCTAGTAGGAATGCCTAATCTGTTGAACAGCAGATTTTAGGGACTTTTGAACCAGACCTGTTCAGTGAGCCTCCAGAACTAGGAAGAGGTGCAAACCAAGTGGCATGTATCCAACACATTCCCACCCCCCCAAAAAAAAATGTAATGACATTTAAGTTTTTCTCAAGGGGGGGGTGATT
>NW_015234572.1:0-701 GCF_001447785.1 Gekko japonicus | reverse complement strand
CCCCCACCCATGTCTAGGTAAAGCTCTGGAGTTTAGGTGTAGACATTTCCACAGTTAGCGCTTATTAATTTGAAGACATTTATGGGTATAAAATTATTTAATTTGTTAGCAGCCATGGTTGCCCTGATGAAGGCAGAAAGGTAGGGTTTAAATTTTGTAAATAAATAAAAATAATAAATTTAATCTCATTAAATAACTGCAATGTTTATATGAAGCTTTTCTGTTTTTGAAAGTTAAAATGAATTAAATGAACATTTTCCAAATAATCCTCAGGCAGGACAAACAGGAAATGAACAATACTAAACATTAATTGAAAATGTTTTAAAATATACTTACAGGAAATCTAACTACTGACACATCTGTCTTTGTGGCTTCAACCAGAAAGTCCATCCAAAAGTCTACAAGTTCATGTTTGGCAACCTGCTGTTCTGGATTCAGTTTCTTAAAGTGCTGATATATCAAAATAGTCTCCACAGTTGACTTGAGGTACCTAGAGACAACGATCAAAAGCGCAACTGTTTGTAATTTTACATGCTTTATTTGTACTTAATGTCACATTACCAAGTTGAGAGGGTAAGTAGGTTTACTGGTGACACAGGACAGAAAACCTGGTTATGTCTACAGAGAGCTTTCTCCTACTCCCAGATAAATGTTTTGGCACTAGTTTGATAAAAAGTTCACAAAAACAGGTAAAAAACGTA
>NW_015234571.1:0-701 GCF_001447785.1 Gekko japonicus | reverse complement strand
AAAAAAATACAATTGCCCTCTACATTACCTTTTGTAAATACACACATATATAGTATAAAATGTCAGTGTGAAAACACTCCTTACATGCAATTCGTTTTTTGTAGTATGTGTTGATTCTTTTTTAACCTCTTGTTTCTGGACTGAAGCTGGAAGAGCCTGTTCATTTTCTTCCTGTTTGACACACAAAAGAGTTATAGTATATATATATTAAAAATCACCAATGAAGGGTTACATGGTTGAAAACTGATTGCATCCTCCCCTCTCTTACAAAATAACAGTTTCTTGCTTCTTTATTTAAGGAACATGAACTTTTAACATGGGAGTTCCCAGACTGTAAAGGAAATTGAAAAAAAGTTTGCTAATCAACTCAGAATTAGTTGAGTTTCTAGGTCAAACCTTACCAAGTGACTTACTTGGAGTTTACACATAAAACAAAGAATGGAACAACTTTAATGAAAATTTATTGTTCTGGGTAACACTGTTACTGATTTATTGTGACAACACAAGGTCAACATGCTTTACTCAGGAATGTGACCAGACTAAAGAAAGGTATTTCAAAGAACAAGGCAAAAGGGAATTCAAATGACACATTTAAGGTCCAGAATGCAGTCTGAGAGACAGAGAGAGAGGCACAGGATTTCAAGGCAAAGCAAATGCTCAGAACTGTGCATATGAGCACTGAGGTGAAAACAGAAGGAAGA
>NW_015234570.1:0-701 GCF_001447785.1 Gekko japonicus | reverse complement strand
GTTATGCAAGAAATGGGCAGTTATGGCTACCTGGAACAGGTAACTTTAATAAATGCATATCATTACTGTGTTTGCAGCAAGTAAAGCGACCTTTTAAAGGCATATCTAAAACATTTTACATGTGTATAGTAAAAACCTAATGTGTGAAGCAGTTTTCGCCTCCTAAAAGCCTTACTTTGGATGGTTTGTGCAAATTGGTTGTGACTTGCTGGGGTTAAATTGCTTAGCCCTTATTCACACACACGGAGTTTAGCATTTTCAGCGAGAGCTTTCCTGTATGAGTAGTGAGAAAAAACTGTAACAATGATTCACCCTCATGTGCTTCTATTTGGAAGTGCCTTCCATTTAAAAATAAATAGGTAGGAATTTCCTCTTCCCTAGCATCTCTCCAAATACCCTGTAATGCATCCATTACAGACCACCGTGTTGCCGCAGAGCTACAACAGATTGCGCTTTGCACAGAACAGTGGAAGCAAAAGAGTTTCCTGCCAGTCACTTGTGTTGAAGCCACTCCTCTTTTGCAGAGAGATTTTGTTTCTGATTTGAGTTGGGAGGACCAATCAGGGGGCTCACAACCGTTTTTTACTGTACTGTCAGATTGCAGCCTTCTCCCGCTCCTGCTAATCTGTGTAGCCTTCTTTGGTGTAGACCACAGCAGGCTGCCTCTACTCTCACATGCACTCTTTCATGCACACACACAC
>NW_015234569.1:0-701 GCF_001447785.1 Gekko japonicus | reverse complement strand
CCCCTACAGAAGCATAAAGTAGCTCAGGAGGCCATTTTGATTTGGAAAAATAGCAAAGGGATGAATAATTAAACCTCTCCCAACCACACTCCATGGTCCTGATCCATGCCTGTTTTCTGCAGCTAAATTATACAGCTAGAGTTCCAGAACTCCCAGGTCATATAGATAGGATGGCCCTAATACTCTCAGAGCAGCAATTCCTGGTATTAATCATTTTATCTGCCACTGTTCTTTTTTTATGAACAAGTAATATATTCCTATGCCTAATTAAACTGCATCAATAGGTGTTCATTAAATTAAACAACAGTTTTAGTGCAAAAAGATTTAGGTCCAGGTGAATTGCTAGATAGTAAGTGACTTAACATGGATCCAGGTAGCAATGGCATAATCACTTGCTAATTGCTATGTGATTACATTTACCTTTGGCTGTCAAAACTAAAATGGTATCCTAATTACATCTCAGATAATACCATTCTTTGATCATGATAGCTTCTGCTCAACTGAATGGAAAATCCAGATGACTTAATTATTTTCCAACATAAACCAGCTGACTCTGGTCACTACAAGAAGAAATGCTGAAAGAGAGGCAACACCAATTCTCATCATCCATTGCCAGATACTGTATTTATAACTGCAAGAAATTTCTCATTAGGGATATTACTGAATTTCATAATTACTTGGATTTGATTTGAAAGTATAAC
>NW_015234568.1:0-701 GCF_001447785.1 Gekko japonicus | reverse complement strand
CTTAACCACTACACCAACCTGGCACCAAACACATCCAGATGAGAAAAAATTACTTTTATTTACACATCCATTTATTATATTTTAGAATAAACTTATTCCTTGTATCAAAATCTATTAGTAAATTAGTATTATTCAATACTCAGACCATGCTATGGTTTAATTAGAAATACAATTTTATAATATGAGGAAAAGAAAGAAGAGACTAGTTAATAATTTTCTTAATGACAAAAGGGTTTTTGTAAAAATAAAAATAGAATTAGATGATTTCTTTAAAATAAATACAAGTGATGTTTGGAAATTATTACATGGGAGGCTAGTAAAGCTCTTATAAGAGAAGCCTCATATAGGAAGAAAATGAAGGAGCATCTTTGAACTAACCATAAAGCTAAAATTAGGACTATAGAAAAAAAATTACGTGCTTTAATAAGAATGTTGTTAAACAATTACAAGAAGCTAGGCAGAACCTGTAACGTTTAGATAGTGATATAATTCATAAATATATGTTCAGGTGGGTATATATTCAGATGATTTTGAAATCTGGAACTGAAAATTCTAGTCAGCTAGTATAAATAAGAGGAAAACTAAGGAAATTACATCTCATGTAAAAAAGAAAGATGGATCATGAATTGCTTTTAGTGATGAAACCATACACAAATTTGCTAAATTGTACAAAGAAATTTATGTTTAAGAAAATCCAGACC
>NW_015234567.1:0-701 GCF_001447785.1 Gekko japonicus | reverse complement strand
CCTCTGCTGGGGAAGGGAAGGAGAGTGGCAACTGGTGAAAATGCTTTGCCAGGCACTTAGCCATTTAAGATTTAGGTGCCAGGTGAAAGCCCTTCTGTTTGTATCGGCATAATGTTTTGGCTAAAATCATTTTATTATGCCTGCTCACCACCACCATCGCTTTTATTTCTTTTACCGGTGACTTATTGATTTTACTTAATTTGTAATGCATTTTAATGTTTTTAACAGTGCAGTCCTACCGTAGTTACTCCAACAGCCTTAGTATGCAGTTATTCTTCACCAGACCACGTTGCCCATCTTGGAAGAAGAGTTGAGCATGTATTACAGAGAACACTGCTGAAAAGTAATCTAGATATGTACATAAACAAAATAGGGGATGTTAGTCCACCAGGCCATCACTGGTGGGTTTTGGACATGACACCTCTCTTCCTTAAGGTTATTATGGGTCTTGAAAAATTAATTGTTGCCTAGAGTCACACAGCAACACTTGTCTGGGACAGTCTATTATACTGTCTGTGTGGTTTTTCCACACTGAGACAGGTTCTCAAGTATAAAAATAAGGGCATCTTTAGTTTAATCTATAAACCTTAATTCAAAAGACAATGCATTTTTAATGGTATCCCAGTTGACTCCTTTTTCTTTCTCTGAGCCCCTTACATTCAACCTTAACAACAGATAAGCAGTTACGACGGCAATGTATA
>NW_015234566.1:0-701 GCF_001447785.1 Gekko japonicus | reverse complement strand
GCTGGTTCATGCCCATCCCTATTGCCAAACATTCCAGCACATCCTAATGAGACAAGGTGGAAAGCTTGACACATTCCTTGGAGTAAATCCCACTGAATCAAATAACACTTTCTTCTGAGTATACCTGTTTAGGACTGCTCTTCCAGACACTGAATTGAGGGAAGCCCCTACAAGGAGGTGCTGGCTTGGTTCTCAGTAGATCCCACTGAGATCTGTTGGAGAAGGTAAATGGACTGTGGCAAAGCCAGCCCAATACTGGCCAGATTTTGAAAGATGTGGTCAGCTAACTTGTATTTCTACCATGCTTTTCTCCCAAGTGGGTACTTAAAGAGGCTAACTAAGTAGAAACACACAATGTAAATGAATGGGATCACACCCAGTCTCAATAACGGCAATAGAAAAGAAATAGAAGCTTAGCCCTGATTATGCTACTGGCAAAAAGATGTTCCTAATCTTCTCCTTCTCCTTGTCAGCTGTCTCCTGAGAACTATAGGTGCAACTGTAAGTTTTCCAATCAGTGTGCCCCAAAACAGATCCACGGATGAGGTCATCCTTATCAGCACACCAAAATCTTATTTGAATGTTCTCTGTGATTGGCTAGTTGGTCAAACCCTTCTCAGCTTGACTATCTGTGGCTGAATAGCTTTAAGTCCAGTGGGAACAAGAGCGGCTTTAATTTCTTGTCATTCTTCATTTTGAAA
>NW_015234565.1:0-701 GCF_001447785.1 Gekko japonicus | reverse complement strand
CTCATCATATCACATGCTGGATCCGGTGTGGTTGCAGACAGAAACATTCACCAGGAGTTTAACCTGAAAGAAACGACGTCATGTCCAAATTGCCCAGGATGACAGTAAAGTAAAAGAAAAACAAAAGCGAGGCTTTCAAAAAATGTTCTTCCTGTGCCCAAGTAAAGCGCATCAAGCCAATGAAAACAGTATCGAGAACAGGAGTGTGTCTGAAGCCAATACCACTTCCTTCTCTTGTGGGCTCCCAATCAATTTTCTACACAGAACAATCAACTCAACCTCTCTCTGACAAAAAATGGCCCATTGTTTTTAGGCATCAGGTGACTGTCCCACGCAAAACGTGTCGGGAGTTGCCATTGGTTTGGACCATGTTCCAAAGTGCCACAAAACCTTTCCCAGATATCTATTGGCAGTTTTCTGTTCTGCAAAGAAAAAAAAAATTGGCTGCAAAAAGAAACAGTGAGAAATATCTGAAAAATGGCAGATTGGTCGATTTCTCCACGCGCCTTTCGAACTGAAGGGCTTTAGGCCTGCTGGACCCTTTCGTTTGGCTGAACATCGTATCTGAAAGCTCACAGCCGCTGCGCTTTTCATTTCACAACAACGGTCGAACTTCATCAGGTATCAAACAACTTTGCCCATCGACCATCAAAATAGGGTTCCCAGCTCTGGGAAACGGGCTGAAAGTAAACTGGGACCCT
>NW_015234564.1:0-701 GCF_001447785.1 Gekko japonicus | reverse complement strand
TCCTTAGTTAAGATGTCACAGAATCTACATAGGCGAGATTTCTCCCATTGTGAGATCAGGTCCTGTGGCACAGTTTTCCGAAACCACAATTGGGAAAAGATAGTGGTGTATCTGGACATTTTTGGGAGCAGCTTCCCTTTAATTTTGTTCCAATATTGTATGGAAGGATATATGATTTTATTTTGTTTGAGGCATTTAATGCTTTTTTTTGTGCTTTTACCCCACAGTAGAGTGTCCATAGTCGGAGTATCAGATAGGTCAGCTGCCAGTTTTACCCAGGGAGGAAGATTGAGCGTTCTTTGCATTCTGATTACATTAGTTATTAATATTGCCTTGTAATATGTAAATAGATCTGGGAGTCCATATCCACCTCTAGATTTGGGTCTGCGTAGGATTTGGTGTCCAATACGGGGTCTTTTCTTATTCCATAAAAACTTTCTTAGTGTTGCCTGCCATGTGTTTAGTTCTTTGTTCGGAATGGCAATAGGTAAGGTTCTGAATAAAAACAGAAATTTAGGTAAGATAAAGGCTTTGATTAAATGAAATCTGTCTATCCATGTTAGATTCAGTTTATCCCATCTTTGTATGTCCTTTTGGATTAGTCTATGAACTTTGAGGTGATTTGAGGATAAAAGCCTATTGTTGTTCAATGGTATGTCTATGCCAAGATATCTGAATGTGTCTATAATTACTGTAAATTT
>NW_015234563.1:0-701 GCF_001447785.1 Gekko japonicus | reverse complement strand
GGGAACGGCATTCCACACAGGACTCCTCCAGTTTCCCTCTGCCAGCAAAAGCCTCCCTGGCTGCAATTAGCTAATGCGTCGGAACTGCTTGCCTCTGCAGTTTGAGGGTAGCTTGCCCTGCGAGGCTGACTCCTTACACTTTTGTAATTGGGGCTGGGACGCAGCACCGCTGGTTTTTCTTTACGGGAAGCACATTGATCCCACTCAGATAATTACAGCTCCATTTAGAGGCTAGGCGGGCCGACCGCCTGCCAGCTTAATATGTTCTTAGCAGCGTTTAACAAGCCTCAGCCAGTCTTGCCTGCCAGCTGCCTTGCCTTCCCCCCTCCACGCCACATCTGCTCTTGAGGGATGGGGCTTTTGGCCTGCGTGCCTCTTCTGTGACAGAGAGTCTGGTGTTACTGTAGTCTCCTCTGTGGGAAGACGGAGCAGTGAACCCACTGGAGCTCCTTGGTGTTGCAGACTGGCCTTCCTCTCTGTTGTGTTGGACAGAGATTGGGCATTTTGGAACAGGCTTTGCAGATTAATTCCTCTTGGGGCACAGAGACACTGGTGACTTCGGGAGCCTTTATAATATTCTGTTTATTCGGAAGGGGGACCCACAAAGACTTGCAGGGAGCATCTCATATTCCCTTGAATCATCTTCCCCCACCATTTCTTTTCCCCCCTTCCCTGGCAGTCCCCACAGCCTCTCCCCTTTT
>NW_015234562.1:0-701 GCF_001447785.1 Gekko japonicus | reverse complement strand
TCTAGATACAAATATATGGTGATAAAAACTGGCTAATATACATTTAGATAATGTAGGAGGTGTCATAACAGATATAATTACGTTGTATATGGAACCCCCCAATTTTGTATGGTCTTTATGTTTGTTTGTTTGAGTTTGTTTTTTATTATTATATATTATTATTTGTTTAAAAGGGGGTTACTTACAGGAAGGGCCATTCAGAGCCATCTTGCAAAAAGCTAAAAAAAATGGCCCCAAGGCCAGCCTTTCTGGGAAGGAAGCCACATGGCAGGGGGCCACCATGAGGAAGACCCTGCTTCATGCACCCACCTGGTGAGCTTCCGAGGACTGAACGATACAGAGCCAGGGCTTCCTAGGATGAGCTCAACCATTGCACAGGTTTGTGCTGGAGGAGGCAGCCCTTGAGGTACCTCAGTCCCAAGCTGCTTACGGCTTTAATGTTTGAAGACGTGCTCCTGTCATCACCTCCAGATTGCAGACGAGGAACTGAGGCAGGGCTTGTGTTCTGAAATCAGGCTGACCACAAGCCTCAGTGCGCGTGAGCCCCTTTTCCAGCTGCACTCATGCCCCCTCTCCCTGCCCTTGACCTCGACCTTTCTTGCACGCAGGTTAAAGCTAATTCCAGTTACCTCTGATGTATGAATGCAGGCATTGCTTGACCAGGGTTCGGATTTATTTATTTACATACTTTGTTTATACCC
>NW_015234561.1:0-701 GCF_001447785.1 Gekko japonicus | reverse complement strand
CCAACACGGCTTCTCTGATGTTCTTATGTACCAGCAGTGCCTCAGATGCACTGTCGGCTAGCCACCTCCATCACAGTGGCCCACAGGATTGGGCTGTTTAGTGGTAAGCTTGGATCTAAGCTGGAAGCCCCAGGATAAGGGATGCCCATTTTGGTCTGATTGACTGCTTCAAGTGAAATGCATTAGGCAAAAGCTTATTCCTCCACAACACACACACACTCTTTAACGTTTATGCATTCTCACAAGTAGAAAAGGCATGGAATTGACCAGCTGGGATTATATTCCAGATCTAAAAGAATACAGCCTTTTATCTTCACGCTTTGTTCACAGGGTGAGATAAAAGCTCCAGTCTATTGAATTTCTGAAGAAAGAACTTCAAAATGAGTCACGAGCGTGGGGAGCTTGTAGTCGTATTCATTCTTTTGCAACGTTTGTTCCTCGCTGTTTACGACTGCCTCCACTGTTAACTGCATTATGCTTTGGGGAGATAACAGTGTGTTCAGTGCATTCTGTACACTACGTTGTTCGTGTCATGACCACTGTGGGCTGTCAAGTTGCAACCAACTTGAGGTGAGAGACAAGAGACGAGCCAAGGTGGTCTGCCGTCGCCTTCATCTGCGTAGTGACTCCTGTCTTCTCTGGTGGTCTCCCAGCTGAGGACTGGCCACGGTGAACCCTGCTTAGTTCCCAAGCTCTGATGA
>NW_015234560.1:0-701 GCF_001447785.1 Gekko japonicus | reverse complement strand
CTAGTCCAGCATTCTAACCATTACACCATGGTGGTTCTCTCAGTTCTGTTGATAATATCGATTTGAAATGGAATGGCACTTCAGACATCACACTATTGCATGTATTTTGCTCACCATGATTAGAACTCAAGCCATTATTTAGAGCTGCTTGTACGCTTCTGTTTCAGCACCCCCATTTGTATAGCTACGTGACCTCTAGGGGTGGAGCAGTGGCAGTAGTTATGGTTCATCAATTTACACATCAAACCAAATAATTTGTACAACCACTTCAAACCATGGTTTCATGAATCTTATTTTCTGGCTGATCATAATTCATGTTGTCTCAATTCAGGTATCACGTTGAACCATAATTAAGTGTGCTTAGAGTGTAAAAAGTGAGCCCAAGTGTTTAAAACCAGGCAGGTTTCACAACAGTTTGTAAAGCTTATATTATAGAACCTGAGCGTTAAAGTAACTGAACAATTTTTCTTATCTTTCAGCTTCTAGATGCATTTGGACACAAATCTAACATCAGTTTAGTGTTTGATTTTATGGAAACAGATTTAGAGGTAAGGTTGCTCAAACCACGACTAATTTACTGGCTTCTTAAATCTGGACATGTGCACACACAGAGTGACTTGGACAGTACTAAGCCTGTTCTCTTGGTTTAAATACTGCAGCTAAAAATTATGGAAGGAAAATATGTTGTCGAAGGCTTTCAC
>NW_015234559.1:0-701 GCF_001447785.1 Gekko japonicus | reverse complement strand
GTTAAAAAGGGTAATGTGAAATTCCATACGATCTTCTGCCTGTCATCTGAAATTGTAGAGTCCATTATACCAACTCAGCAACAACCTATTCTGTTTCCCATGTAGATCAGGACAAACTTTTTGAAAGCGGAAGGTTCTTATGGAACTAAAAAACCCATCATGAGACCTTGGCAACAGCATTTTGCCCCTGCCAGTGTGGTGCTCAGGTACATTCAGGTTAATGGATGCTGCAAACTTCTCAACAAATGTGTTCGGGGGATGAACTTGCCTGGTTTGACATTCATGATCAGACTGTGATCTGATCAGGATATGGTTGGATAGCACTGGGTAACTTGGACAGCTGCGGAACACAAAGTTTGCAACCGCTCGTGGTCTGAAGCTGACTCACAACTGATGGGGGGGATCCGCTGGGGTTAGGTACCACAAAGGTTGCGCAGAAACAGTTTTAAAAACAAATCAACTTATTGTGCCATGCAATTGAAATACAAATCTAAAACATCGGCCTTGAATTTAGCCTCTAGATAGAACCCACTGGAGTAGGAAGTCCTCAGTGTACATTAAATAATACAAATAAATATCCACAGGTTGATGACACACAAATAAGATCATAATCACAGTAAACAGAACCAGACATGTTTCGGCCCGATGGGCCTTCTTCAGTGGTCACTAGTACGCAGGGGTCATTTGGGGGGGGACGCCAT
>NW_015234558.1:0-701 GCF_001447785.1 Gekko japonicus | reverse complement strand
ATTCATTTCAGTTGTATTTCATAGGGGACACAGACCAATATGGTTTTCATCTTTTTTCATGACTCCGACTGAAACTCTGTAAATTTCCTGTATGTTGGTCTAGTGTAATGGAGGTACATAGGAGGATCCAGTGCAGAAAGTGGAAATGAATCAAGGCTGATGTGTGGTCTGATTCCACCCACACTTGCTCAGAAGTAAGTCCCTTTGTATTTAATAGCACTTACACCCATGTAAGTATGTCAGGTAACCTAGAAGGTTGGGAAGAACAGACAATGAACCAGTGAGGGCTTTTTCCATTTCTTGACCTGATTCCATTTTCTTTCCCTGTCTTCTTTGCTGTTTGTTGGTAACCAAGGAAATATGTACAGGATCTTAGTCTTACCGGCTCCTTTTCACTCAGTGCTTTGACACTGTCATAATATCTCACCCTCAACACCTCTCCCCTCAGGCAGAAACAATGCTAGAAGTTCATGGAATTGCAAAGCTGTTGAAAAAATGATGCTTTGTCATTTAATACATTCTAACAATTTTCCTTCTGTAAACCAGCACCCTTGAAGTGAATGCCTGGAATCCTATGCAGGATTAGGCCTAATTCTGCACGGAATTAGGCTGCATGGCTAC
Source organism: Gekko japonicus (assembly GCF_001447785.1). Taxonomy (NCBI): domain Eukaryota; kingdom Metazoa; phylum Chordata; class Lepidosauria; order Squamata; family Gekkonidae; genus Gekko; species Gekko japonicus. The sequence goes on along the minus strand of NW_015234558.1, from coordinate 80 downwards.
AGTCCTGTGCACATTTACTAGAGATCAAGTCCAGTGAAGTAATGAGACTTGTTTTTTTTACCACAGAATAGATCAGACTG
>NW_015234557.1:0-701 GCF_001447785.1 Gekko japonicus | reverse complement strand
TCCTCCGCCCGGCCCTTCTCCCCACCGGCCTGGGACTCGGGGATGCCGAACGACTCCCCGGCCGACCCAGGCTGGGAGGCCACCTCCTTGGGGGCCGAGGGGTGCACCCGCCGCCGGTGGCTGGCCAAGCTGCGCATGCGCGGGAAGCTGTCCCCACACTCGGTGCAGATGAGCTGTGCGGGGGTGTCATGCACCCGCTGGTGGGAGAGGAAGGCCTTCCGCAGCCGGAAGCGCTCCCCGCAGCGGGCGCAGGAGAAGGGCTTCTCGCCCGTGTGGAGCCGGATGTGGAGCTTGAGAGTGATCCTGTCCTTGAAGCTGCGGGGGCACTCCTGGCACTGGTATGGGCGCTCCCCCGTGTGGACGCGCTCGTGGCTCAGGAGGTGGTGCTTCTGGGTGAAGCGCTTCCCGCAGGCCGTGCAGGAGAAGGGCTTCTCGCCGGTGTGGACGCGCTGGTGGATGACCAGGTGGTGCTTGTGGCTGAAGATCTTGCTGCAGCTCGGGCAGGCGAAGGGCTTGGCCCCGGTGTGGACGATCTGGTGCATCAGGACGCCGGTGCGGTCCTTGAAGGTCTTGCCGCAGGCCGCGCAGGGGAAGGGCCGGTCCCCGGAGTGGCTCCGCCGGTGGGTCTGCAGGTGGTGCTTCTGGGTGAAGCTCTTGCCGCAGTCGGGGCACGGGAAGGGGCGCTCGCCCGTGTGCACCCG
>NW_015234556.1:0-701 GCF_001447785.1 Gekko japonicus | reverse complement strand
TAATCAGAGTGCAAACTAAATAGATGATTCTAGGACTTCAGAGTATATAGCAACTACTATGGGTATAATCTGCCCAAACGTTGCTCCTGAAATCAGTCAGAAATGAACTGGAGGTCATCTTGGTAGGCTGTGCTCTGGCAGTGTCTTTGCTTCTATAACTACCTCTTTCCTTTCAGGCCAAATCTGGACGGTGGCTTAATCCAGAAGGCCAAATCCCACATTTGATTCTATGCCATGGGCTCTGATGCATTTTGAGACTTTCCCCTGAGATGCATTTATATGGAAAACACTACAGTGAGAGCGAAATTGGGAAGCTACAGTTGCAACACAGATTAAGCAGCTGCAGCTGAAAAATGTACCATTATGATCACTGCTAGGATGCTGCAGACAGAGGACGACTCACAGTTAACATAGTACAGCTCTCCACGGAAATGTGTATCAGACAATAGCTGGGACTGCATCCTGTGATGCTACATGCTACTTTGGTGAAGTCTGGCTTTGACAGTTCACACTTTGTGAAGAACATAGTGTTTTTGAGTTACTTTATTTTCATTCCATTATGTCACCAAGAAACCCCTTTGTTTTAAATATAAATTCTCTGTTGATAGTCAAGGTTACTAGTTAAAAGGGTATTTGCTATGGGAAATCTCTGAATGAAATGAGGTAAGTTTCTTAAGCAGAGGTCATTTCAGGGGGGATCG
>NW_015234555.1:0-701 GCF_001447785.1 Gekko japonicus | reverse complement strand
GTTAAATCATAATATCTTGGCTGTGAAATGATGTCATTTCTCTGAGGACAGTTCTGTTCAAACTTTGGTAGAAGAAGCAAAAGAGAAAAAGAGGACCTTCTGTACTGGCCATAATGAAATATTGGCCTATTTAGCATGTTCCCTATCAGGAAACAGGCCCTGCATTCTCTGTTAGAAACCAGCAGGTGGCGTTAGAAATTGGCCATCAATCCAGTTTCAGTCTGTTAAACATGGAACTTTGTTTTCTGATGCCGTTTCCAGATCCTCACATTATGTAATATGAACGGGCTCTTGGTCCACAGCAATAAAAAGGTTTCTGTTCAAGCAGCTTCCGTATAGAAGGGTTGCTTATGGATACAATCCTATGCATAATAGTTACCCACTTTAAAATTACAATTCTTAGGACCTTGTAGATTACTGTATACAGGATTAAATGTGTATTTATTTATTGCCATTTTGACAGTCTCCTATATTCTGAACCTGCAGGCAGTAACACCTTAAATAAAATGCTATTTTGCTTATGGATATCTAGCTAAGATTCTTTTTTTTACTCAATTAATCACAGATTTGCCTTTAACTTTGCCTATTCCACAATTTTTCTTCTATGAATGCTGAATTCAAAATGAAAGAAACCCCAACTAGACTGGGCTTGGAAGAGGTTTATCATAAAATGAAATTTTGGTCTAAGGAAACTGGCTCTA
>NW_015234554.1:0-701 GCF_001447785.1 Gekko japonicus | reverse complement strand
CCCTAAACCACAACATCACAAGACTAGAAAGAATTGAAGCCAGAACTTTCATCCTAGTTATTCTTAGCAGAGTCACCCATCTCACTTGACCGCAGTGCAGGACAAGTGTGTGGAGGGGAGGAATAACTATATGCCTAGTCTAAAATATTTTCATGACTATCTAGGAACAGGTCAAACAAAACTATCTGTAGGATCAGTGAACTAAAGAGCAATCCCTAGAAGTCACCAGCTGACTTGACAAAGGCAACCGCTTATTCCCAGTCCAAAATATGGTAATGGCTTCCAACCTCAACATTCAACGTAACGATTCTCAGATTTGTCACTTATTAAGGGGAGAAGTACTTCGACCTTCGTTCTTTGCTACTGAAGTTTTGTCATTGAATCCATAATCCAAAGATACTTCTGCTTGCATCTGCCTTAGTGAAGCTGGCAAAGAGCTCCATACAATTAATTAAAAATTCACATCACATCCATCTTACCATAAATGTGTTCTAATAAATTTACCAGGACATCCTGGGTTTTGCTCTGCTTTGCTTGAAGATGGTCATACAAAGAGATCGTTTCCAGCATACTGTAGTGACAAGTAATTCACAATAGTACATATATACAATGGTGGGTGACACCAACAATCATTAATAACAAAATTCTGTATATGTGTCTGTGAGACAGAAAAATTCACTACTGTCCCATAACTCCCTTAA
>NW_015234553.1:0-701 GCF_001447785.1 Gekko japonicus | reverse complement strand
CAACACGGCTACCCACCTGAATCTAGCAACAGCATAATAAAAGTAACATGAAAACAAACTAAAGCCCTTCACAATCCAGGGCTCACGTACATGAGGACCAGATAGATACATAGTGCAACTGAAGATCATAACATGGTAGCAGGATATGCTTTAAAAGGAATTTTTAGTGAGAGCTATGTAGATAAATAACATAGATACCAGTAGTAGCAAAATCTATGAGACTGGATAATTTTTTTAAAGGACAGAGGTAATACAGTGGAGTAAAAATGAAAGCTATTAAAGTATACTGTTATAACAGAAAAGTGGTTTAGACAGTGACTGACTTGAACACTGAAGTACTTGAATAAATTGTACATGTCAGAACACAGTTCCGTATTTCAATTTCAGATTCCAGCTCAATTCCCACACCCATTTTTAAAGAGAACCAGCAAATATGCAAGAGACAATGTAAGATGATAACTCCTTTGAAGATTAAACATGAAATTAGTTGTGATGTTGGGAGATCTAAGATTATCTTCCACAGATTTTTTTAAAGGATAAATTTCAATGGCAGAAGGATCTTCACTTAGATCAGGCTCATGGCATGGAGGCAAGGGGTTAAACACTCTTCCTCCAGACTGTGGTTACAACGCAACCTCCCATAGGTTGCAATAGCAGCCTTTCATAGGCTGTTATATACCCTAAACAGATTTGCAAGAGAT
>NW_015234552.1:0-701 GCF_001447785.1 Gekko japonicus | reverse complement strand
TCTCAGGCTGCCAGAGCTGCGACTCCCAAAACAATACCAGTCCAATAAATGCACAAAACAGCTCCACAGTCTTATTGTGGCAGCCCAGATGGAACTACTTTCAACCCAGGTCTCCTTGATTCTGCTTTGACACTAGGACCAACCAACTTCCCTGCCGAAGCAGCTGCTGAAGACTTTCATTCCAGGCATTTGGAGTAGCTAATGGCTCATTCGCCTCTTGTGAGGCTGTCCCCAGCCAAGGGACAGATCCCCTGTACACAATAAACCTGCACGGCTGGAACATTGCTATCGTTATAGTGGTATCCGGTGGGAACATTTCAACCTTTTTTAAATTATTCATCCACAGAAACTAGAAACATGCTGTTGCTGTTTGTTTGTTATGAATTTCTTTAGCCCCTTTTCAGCTCCAAAGTGTTTTTCAGTTCTTCTTACCTTATTTGTCTTTGAGAGAATAACAAGATAGGCTTAGCTGAGTCTTGTGGAAGCCAAACAGAGCACTTTGCCATTGCTGCCAGCACTTGAAGAAACTGGATTGCCTACATCCCTGCCTGTGGCATGCCATATTTTTCTCTCTCATTTACAATGCACGTGCAGAATATGTCTTACTCATAGGGTAACACAGTAGCTACCATGAGTAACTGCTATGATTTTTTTTAGCTTCAGCAAAACTCAGAAGGTCTCAGCCCTGCATTTGCAAGCTT
>NW_015234551.1:0-701 GCF_001447785.1 Gekko japonicus | reverse complement strand
CAGGGACAGCCGCTCAGGTCTGACCTTACACACAAACCACCGTTGGTTTGTGAGAGGCACAAACCTGGTTCGTTGCCAAGCTCGGAGCGTCACCGCGAATTGGATTCCATCTTCAGTCCCCGGACACCAGGCTGGGGGACAAGGACGGGGGCGTACAAACCTGACAGTTAAGAAAGTCTGCGCCTCTCACAGATCAACTCCAGTTAGTCTGTGATGTCCAAATGGAATCAATGTCAGCGGCTCCCTCTGGAGCACGTAAAAATGTTAATATTAGGTTCCCTTGGAAGAAACCCAACACTAAAAGGCACTGGTTGTGTTGAACAGAACTGCTTCCTGCATCATCCCCACACTACAGCTGAGAGGCCAAAGATGGGAGAGAAGCATCTTTTGATGAGGTCAGGGCAGAAGCAAGGATGGCTGAGCAAAAAGTCAGGGTTTTCCCAAGATGCAAGTTAGGTTCTCAGCCTCCCTGCTAGAAACCAAAGTGACACAAAACTCCCACCTTTTCCTCAAACCCCCCTCCCCCCTGCCCAGTATCACACACCCAAGAGAAAAGTGGAGGATGCCTAGAACTCTGCCTTGGGTATTTAAAATGTTTTCAAAGCCTCTCAAATGCACTCGAGCTCACACATTCCTCTCCTCGCAGAGGCCTAATATGGTAAAGTGCCATGGAGCTTGTTTTCTAAAGCTTGAGGGCAAAA
>NW_015234550.1:0-701 GCF_001447785.1 Gekko japonicus | reverse complement strand
ATCCGGCCCTCATAACATATGAGTTCGACCCCCCTGGCCTAGACTTCTGAATCCACTATTTCAAGGGAAGGGCAAAGACAAAAACCGGCAGGAGTGGCCGTGCAGTTTGCCAAGGGGGGAGAGAGACACCCCCCCCTCACCTTCAGGGCTGTGGAGGCGGCCTCCATGATCCAGGCCTTCTCGCTGCTTCCCGGAGGCTGGCCTTGCTTGTGCCCTTCTTGTGTCTTGCGGTCCTTGCCCTGGCCCAAAAGAAAATGCAGTTTAGAAGACTGAGCACTCATTGGGAAGGGAACCTTGTTGTCTTATTGGATGCCAGGACAAGAGCAACTGGACACCCTTAGCCACTGCCATCCACCATTTCCGAAACACCTTACAATCCTGTTTTCATTTGGTTGTGAATCAGGTCATTAGTGTTAGTATCAAGACATTTTACAGATGAAGGCAGAGATAGCAGCTTGTCCCAACCACCTAATGTCATTCTTGGGTGAAGAAGCATTCCTGTGCAGGTTTGAGTTTATTAGTCCAGCCCCTGGGCAAAACAACCAAAACCACCTCCTACACAGGGATGGTCACTAGCAAATCAGATGTGAGGATAGGTCTGCCACTGGCTATTAGCCATGATGACTGAATACTAGTGCTGGCATCAATCCCAGGGGGAAGTCTGGGCTTCCGTGCCCTGCTTGCAGGCCTTCTGGAGGCAT
>NW_015234549.1:0-701 GCF_001447785.1 Gekko japonicus | reverse complement strand
TGAAAAATAAGCTGGGGCCGGCCCTGGCTGATCCCTGCTGAATTGCTAAGAGTAATACCACCTTTCAGCCATCAGCAGCAGTGGTGGCACTAAAATATAGCAGGTAGACAGTTGTGCTACCCAAGGTGTGCAAGTCCTGCAAGTAGAGTTTCTTTTATGAGATCCTTGGCCTCTCACAATGGGAATATTACAAGCTTTTACAACTTTGACAGAAAGCAAAGCTTGCCTCATGGCATAGTTTTAAAGTAATCTCTTCTCCGTTGCTCTGTCATATGCTTTTGGTTATGGTGTGATCTCCTCTGATAGCATCTTTGAGTGCCAGCCAAGCAAGCGAAAATCCTTAAATCCCATTGTTTTCAAAAACGTATAATGATACACAAACCCTGAGATTGCCACATCGCTGGCTTTGCCAACCCTGTTTCAGAGAAAAGTGTTTGGTCTTCACCTTTGTGAACCATCAACAGCATATTTGTGGGATGAAAGACTTAAAGTGTCTTCTCCCCTAGGACATGGGCAGTCAAGCAAAACCAGATGGATTTCAAGGACTGGAACCTTCAGCAAAGATTGTCACCAGGGCAGGACAAAAATAAAAGTTCCTTAGCAATGTGGAACAGACAGTCTAAAGTGAAAAAAAACATGAGCATGGAAGTCAGATAGTGTTGGAGTTAGCGACTCAGTATGCCTGAACATTGGGGGGGGGG
>NW_015234548.1:0-701 GCF_001447785.1 Gekko japonicus | reverse complement strand
CATACTGAAGTCAGAGAAATCAATGGGCAGAACATGATGTTACATCTTCATTTTAGCACAAACAGAACCCACTCATTTCAAAGCACTCTTAAGGCACAATATTAAGCTTCCTTCCACAGGGCATCGTTCAATGGCTCAGCATTTTGCTTCATCGCAAAGACTTTATTAGCGCGGAGGTTTGGGTCAGCATGCAACACATTTTCTGCGCCCACCTCCGGCGACGGGGACTTTGCGGCAGACTTTGCCACAACACATTTGCCTCCCAACTGCTTCCCTTCTGGAGACGGCGCTTTTAACACCGCCGCAAATGTGATTAACGCCTCATTGACTCGTTTTTTATTTATTTTGAGCGGTGAAGAATTCTCATCGTCACAAACACATCCATCACAACAGCATTTGTATTCATTTTATGAACATTAGGAAAGAAAGGATGGTGGGGTGTTTTTGACAAGAGAAGCGGATCTCTGCATCTCAAGAAGCATCTCTCGCTGTCAGCTATTAGTAATGAGTTATTTCAAGCAGGTTTTGCCTGTTGTCCGAGACCCAGCCATGAACACAGGAAGACGGCAGGTTCGGTTCTTGCGCTTTCCCCACCTCACTTGTAGGTTTTAGACAAGACCTTCTCTGCAGTTATGGGGACAAGGCTACTTTGCAAAACCGCTGTTACTAAGATAGTTATTAACAAAATTCGTGGCAGGGTA
>NW_015234547.1:0-701 GCF_001447785.1 Gekko japonicus | reverse complement strand
TGACTCTTATCCAACTCTGTGCAAGATTTCAAGGGAAGTGAACTCAAAGCAATGTTACCAGGTAACAGAGTAGTAGTAACTATTTATTGCATGCGGCCAAAGATGATTACAAAGTTGGTCTAGAAAAACATCGATAAAATGCCAGGTAGGAATGCAGAGCCCTGAGCTGGATGGCTCCAGGTAGCCCAATAGTTCTCAGAAGCTGAGCAGGGTCAGCTCTGGTTACCGTTTGGATGGAGAACCATCAAGGAAGTCAAAGGTCCGCTATGCAGAGGCAGGTAACGGCGAACCACTTCTGAATCTCTCTTGCCTTGAAAGCCTACAAGGTCTCCATGAGTTGGCTGCAACCTGGTGACACTTTAGAAATGCAGAAACACACAGGCACAGGAGTGTGCAGAATTGCAACTTTCAAGCACACTCTGCAGTTAGCTAATTCCCATAAGAACTGCATGTTCTGATTTGGTACAATGAGGATACATCATCGAAGCAGCTTTGAAAATCCCAAGGGTCAATCAAACGTCACCCAAAAGAGTCAAAGCCTGGCCTTAGCAACGTGACCCAAGCATATCAAATTGTTACAGCAGACAGTTTACAAGGTACCAAAAAAAGACTCGGCATCTACAGCCAGTGCAAAGAGGCAAGCCCTTTATCCAAAAGTTTTGCAGTTCATACAAAAGCAGAGAGCCAGTTTGGTGTAGTGG
>NW_015234546.1:0-701 GCF_001447785.1 Gekko japonicus | reverse complement strand
AAAAAAGGGAACATTATTTGAATTTGAACATCAGAGTCTGAGAGAACTGCTGATCCCAGAGTTGAGATGGCTCGGAGGGCAACAGATATATACTGCTTCTGAATCAGTCCCTGGAGAACACCACTATTAATGGGTACCAATAAAATTTTGCCTTGAAATGATTTTTCTGCTAGTAAAATGCAAAAGAGGAGTCCTGATTGGTGTCCCAGGTGTTTGGAAGCTGTGGCTAGGGAGCTACATGGACTGTAAATTTTATAAGCCCACTAAGGCCTATAAAAGGATTGTACATTTTCATCTTATTAGTTCTGTGCCCTTCTCTTCCATCTATGGAAGGCTGGGCAATAACATTAGCTAACAGTATTTATATAAGCTACCTGGCGGCAGTTTGTAGCATAGTCACAGATCATCCTTAGAGACACTGCATATTATTTGGGGGGAGGAAGCAGAAAATGAGAGAGAGGAAATATTTCAAGAATGGATTGGTACTCAGAGTGGCTGGCCTTCTATCATATCAATATATCTCAATGTGGCAAATATGGCAACATCTGTGGGTACTTAAATCCAGTAAGGCTGCCAGCCAGCCAGTGGGAATGTGGGATCCCACACTCCCAGCTCTTCTTTCCTGCCACTACTCAGAGCAGTGGTGGGGCAATTTTTTTTTAAATGACCATCGGGCAAATGGCATGATGTCATTTCTGGGG
>NW_015234545.1:0-701 GCF_001447785.1 Gekko japonicus | reverse complement strand
GCGTTCAGTGGATGTGCGGGGCTGTCATGTGCAGCTGGCTAGAGGGTACCCTTTCCAAGCACAGTGAGCTTTTAGCTTTCAAATAAGTGATTCCCAATGTGTGCTGTAATGTGGGATGGCCACAAGAAAGGTTGCAAGCTGAGTAGTGTCCCCATTCCCCTGGTGGGGGTGGGAGATGCCCTGCCCCCAGCTCCCATTGCCTTCTGCCACTTGGAGTGGTGGTGGAAGAAAAATTATAAGAAAAATGGCAGCATTGCATGCAGGGCTGCGTCACTTTGGGCAACCCCAATGCCAGGCAACCCCAATGCTGAGTAAACCTTCTTAGCAAAATGAGACGACCTTAGTAGAGACTATCATGGAACCTTGTTGGCAGCATTGAAAGGTCATTGGTTGAGCCCTAGTTGGGAACTGTTTTCATGACAGAGGCACCTGTGCTTTAGCAGCTGTATGATATGGAGAACTCCCACATGAGATACCCGAAATGAGTAAAGCTAGTTCCATTAATGAGTGCATTTTATTAAGCACGTCCATTTATTGTGGGTTACACTGAGAGGCCGCCCAGCTGACTGACAACATTTAGCCCTCTCCTAGTCATGGCAGGCAAACCCAGAGGCCAATCTTGCCTCAGAACAAAGCAGCCCAGAGAAACCTAGTCTGGGCCATCACTCACCCTGCAGCTGCAGGGAGAGCAGCAGATCTGA
>NW_015234544.1:0-701 GCF_001447785.1 Gekko japonicus | reverse complement strand
AAAAATATGTGAAATGGTCCATGAGATGTTGAAAAATTATTATAGAGTCATTCACAGTTACATGCCAATAAGAAAAGCACCAAGAAATGGAAACAATCCAATCTGGTGCCTCAAGGAAAACAGCAGCACTCTCCTTATAGATGTTTCCTTTGAAACACACTAAGCAATAATTTCTTCTGTAAAAAACCAACCATTATGGTTCAGCTATGCTTTTCTGATTACATTTCCTGTAGTTCTTATTTTCTCTTCTTGGAAAGCTTCCAGGTGGGTAGCACATGGGTGATATGGCTGGATGAAGCAATGTGGAAAGGAAGAAAAACAAAATTTTCCTGCTTTATAATAGTAAGAAAACAGCATTTGTGCCTTTTTTTTTGCTGTATGCTGCCTTAGCCTCAGGTAATGCAGATGGAGCTGATGGATAACTGAAAACATTATTAAACAATGTCTTTATCCTTTGGGATCCTGAGGCTTAGCAAATGCATATACAGTCTTTATATTTACACAGCTGCTTATTCCTTAGAAATGTCCGTGTACTGATAGAACCACTCTCTTGTCTATGTAGCTACTGACAAGCTGATGTTATGGGCTGCCTCGCTGTAAGTTCTCCTTGATACCAGTGCGTTATGGCGGAATTTTACTTCATACAGGCAGAGAGAGATTATTCCATAGGAAGAGTTAAGATAACAAAATGGCCAGCTGTG
>NW_015234543.1:0-701 GCF_001447785.1 Gekko japonicus | reverse complement strand
CATGAGGCAAAGCGAAGCAGCGGGCTTGGAGCAACATTTGAGATGATGGACTGGGAGGCGGGCAAATGTGACTCTTGGGGCTCCGTCCACTGCAAAGTTTTCCGGCATCAAAATAAATACAAAGTGTTCAAGAAAAGCAGTTCGATCTTAGGCAGCTTCCTTGTATTTCGGTGCAGCTTGTGCAGCAGAATTTCTTAGTGGATAGTGCCCTGTGCTAGTCTATGTGGCTGCACAGGCATAGGAGGCATTGGACTCTGGTGAATTATCATAAGATGTGGGCATGGCTTGAAGGCACACAAGGCTAAAGTCTGATTGATGGGTGGATAGAAGGCCATTTGGATGTCAAATGTGCCGTGAGCACCCTGGAGGAAAGGCGGCATGTCAGTATAATACAGGGGAACAGTCAAGATTATCTGTTTGTTAGCCATGTATACATGCTACAGCGAATGCACGTACAATCTGTGTACACTTGATTTTTCTTTGTCCATGTGCTGAGTAATTCTTAGGTTACATTCAATGCACGTGTGGCTGAACTGACATCTGACTGCTGATTATCTAGGTAGTGGGTCGTCCATCCCAGCACGAAATCATCTGTTCCATAGAGAAGCATGCAGAGATCCTTACTCACAATATGCAAGGATTTTTGGTTTGGGGATACTGGGAGCTCACGCACTGGCTCAGTGGTAGAACATCTGCTTGGC
>NW_015234542.1:0-701 GCF_001447785.1 Gekko japonicus | reverse complement strand
TCACAGGGTTATTGTTGTGAGGGTAAAATGGAGCAGGAGCGAACACTATAAACTACATTGGGTTTCCATTAGGGAGAAAAATGGCATATAAATATCTAAAAGTGGTATGTAAATATTTAAATAAATATACTATATTCACCTTTGGAGATCACGGTGTTACATTATTTCTTATAAACACAAAATACATACCTGTGAAATAAGTCCAATGCTGGAGCAACAGGTTGCAGTTACACAGCAGGAAACCTCTGGATTTAGTAATGACTTGAACACAGTACTTGATGCAGAGATCTCTTTGCTAAGATCAGGGGGAATACCCACATGGATATTTGATGGTAAAACATCGTTCCTTTATGCTTTATTTCCTTTAAAAACTCACCTGGACCAATTTAAAGTTGGAGAATAGTTTAGCATGGAAGAGGTTTCTATTAAAAAGAACAGTGGTTTCATACTACTTTAGGGATAGAGGTTGATTGCAGTTCATTGTGTCTATGGGTGTTATAAAAGAACATAAGTAGGACAAAACATGAAGCAACAGTTGGCTGCATTTCAGGACCTTGGACAGCAATATGCATAATTCTTCCTTTTTTGGATCTCTGTATTCAGTATAATGGCTGTCTATGAAAAAACCACTTCATATTTACAAAAGTAATGATATCCAAAGCCTCATCTTTAGTAGCCACACAAATGTCAGCCTCTAAAAT
>NW_015234541.1:0-701 GCF_001447785.1 Gekko japonicus | reverse complement strand
GCAAGTGTGAGAAAACATCAGCACATGATTACGTCATAACATGGTAAGTGACATAACATGTTACACATTACATGGAAGACTTTTTTTTTGGTCAACAGTTTATTTCCACCCTTAATATCCCAATTAATTTGGACAGTGATCTGCTGATACATCCTTAACTATCCAGAACACTTTTCATTGTTGAACTGTTGGCTTTTCCTGAGTATATTCCATATGTGTTGTCAGTGCCTTTAATGTATTTAACTGAATTAGCAGTTATTCCAATATTCAAAAGCCTTGATCCACCAGCACAAATTCTTCCAGGTAATTTGATATCCAGTTGCATGCCTCCATTCTCTTTCCTCTTGCTCCTCTTTTGCCTTCCATCCAAAACGTTGCTCTCCTCATCTAACACATTTTAATCTCACCTTTCTTTCAATAGGCAGTGTACAAGGTTTTGCCTTCCTCAGCTTTCCCCTTATAACAACTCTATGAGGTAGCTTAGGATGAAACACAATGATTGTTCCAAGATTAAACAGTTTGCTTTGTGGCCAGATGGGTATTTAAGCCTGGATCTCCCAGGTCCTACTGCAGTGTGCTAACCACTACACTATACTGTTTCCCTGCTTCAATACTCCTTGCCTACCTACCTGTTCATATTTTCTGCAATGAATTTCACAGCTCAGAAACGACCATGAGAGTACTGTAACTCTTTGTGGAGG
>NW_015234540.1:0-701 GCF_001447785.1 Gekko japonicus | reverse complement strand
TCTGATGAGACAAGGCTAGCCTGGGCTATTAGCACTGGCCAATTTTTTTCTCAGTCCTTCCATCCTTTAAGTCGTAACTATTTCTGCTACTCAAGAACAGTGGGAGAAAGGAGAGGAATGGGATTCCCAGGTCCTTCGGAAGGCACATGAGGGCAGTGCAGAAACCAAGCGCATTCAGACACACCAAAGCAATACCTGTAACATCTGTATGGCAGTAGTGTTGATTTAAGAATCTCAAGAAAACACCCAGCTTTATAAGGGCTGGAAATGGTTTAATGGAATGAAGGTATGCAACTGCTCTGAACATGCCACCTCTAAATGCTGCAGGCACTTAAGAAAAACAATACCCCAGGATGGCAAGGGTCTCAGATTTATGTTGGCAAAGACGCTCTTTCTGGCACTGTACAGAGAGAGTATGAAACAGAGGCGTCCAATAATCCAGACGCTGCTTTTAGTAAAGCCACAACCTCCCTTCTGAGTCAGCCAAGAACTACTTTCTGTTTATCTAACAATTCTCAAATTCATCTGAGATTTTAACTTCTTGCACTATAAAGCTGAAAGTTCATTGGTCCCCACAAACCTCATAAGATTCCCTTCAGAGTTCAGCTTAAAAAGTAAGTTTCTTTGGGAGTTCATTAAAAAAACAAACCCCACACTGGTTTGTTTCTACTCCTAACGCCTACCCCACCCCCAGACGTTAC
>NW_015234539.1:0-701 GCF_001447785.1 Gekko japonicus | reverse complement strand
TCCTGCCCCAAAATAGCCCTGGTTCTGAGTAGACCTACTTAGGATGGCACAGGGAAATTTGCACTGAAAGAATGGGAAACCAGTTCCGTTTTAGGCCAGCAGTCTCATAGTCCAGTTTCTGCCATCGCCCTCTGCTAAGCTACAGCTTCAAGTAGTTCTGGCTTCTTCTCCAACTTGGCAGGGAGCTGCTGGAAGGCCTCACATTTGCTGGAGTGTGCATGGTTAGCTTCAATTCCCCCTCCCCCCCCTCCGAGCTTCACGCCAAAATAAATTAAAATAATAATCCAATCTTGTCCGAAGTTGTTGCTAAAAATTCCTTCGGCCCTGCTGACTTGCAGCTTCGCTTTCTGGCGCAGTGCTGCTGCGTTAATGCCACGGGGCTGGCAGACAGGAAGGACCGGCTCTGCTGTGAGAACAGTGCACTCATGAAGTCGCTGCTGCTATGGAAGCGTTGCACTCTGGGAGATTCTGGATTTATACTTGAGGCTCCCTGGCGATGCCCTGATTGACTGGATCCGTGGCCTGGCTCCCAAACCAGGAGACAGAATTCTGAGGTGGCAGAATGGGCTGCACCATTTCCAATTGCAGGGGGGAAAGCTCATGATTTTAATGCCACCCAGTCTAAAAACTTCCTAATTTTTTTTTTAAATGGCACATCAGGGAGATAAGCTATATAGCCTAGCTTTTCATGCTCTGTGCCA
>NW_015234538.1:0-701 GCF_001447785.1 Gekko japonicus | reverse complement strand
AGAACAGCAAGTTCTATACTTCCAGAGATTCATTCCCTCAAATACGTATTGGTTGCCTGGGCCTAAAAAAACATAATTCTCACTATAAGATGTTTATTCCATCTAGATGTTCCTTCCTTACATATCTTCAGAACATCGAAAACCTGACTAGAAACTTAACCAATTTCCAAAGGCCAGCAGAAATGCAGCTCTTGCTCTTCCTCCGACTATACAGCTCTTTCTTTTACCTGGAATATGTTCATCAGCAAACTTAGTAGACACTATGTAAACACCAGGCACAGTTGGAAAGTATGACACTCTGCAGGTCCCATCATCTAGATCTTCTGTCTGGATATCTACTTTACTAGGTCCTTCAACTGCCAGTGATATCCCACCATAGCCTAGAAAAAAGCAGCTTGAATTCATTGGGGTTCCAAAGCAGGTGAGGTTTAAATATTTAGAACACAGTTGTCATGTTTCAAGCATTACGTGTGAAGAAGTCATTTCATTAAGTGTTAATGAGTTATTTCAAGGAACAAAATCTGCCCTACATTATGACACACATCACAAAAGGTGCCCTGTGTTCTACAACCTCTTGCCCCAAAAACTGAAAGACAGAATTAGAACTCAGATATTTAGTTCTTTTGGTGGAAACAGCCAATAGGCTTAACTGATTTCTAGGATATTGTATGGCATAGACCAGGTATGTCCAACAGGTAGAT
>NW_015234537.1:0-701 GCF_001447785.1 Gekko japonicus | reverse complement strand
TTTGCAGCAACAGACTAACAGGGCTAACTTCTCTGGATCTATGACTTCTACGTATACATTCTGAACCTCTTAAAGAAAGGGGGAAGCCACCTTCCGGCTAATCACACCAATGGCATCGACTGTAGCCTCTTTTGCTGACCAGTTTGATCAGTGAAACTGGTGACTGACAGAGTCAGTGGTCAGCATGCTTTCGGAAGAAGAATCTATTGTTGTATCATTGCATAGTTATAATATTTCTGTTGTGTCTTGCCATAAAGGGGGCGACCTTGCACGGGTGTTTTGTTTTCTCCTTCCCTCTGTTTCTGCCTGCGCTGTCTCTTCGGTTTATCTGCTGGAAGCACTCCACTGGGAGGCCGGGCAGAGTTGCTCTCATGGCTTTCTTTTGGTTCCAGGCTGCATACTGAACAGCCAGGAGGTCCGCCTCCAAATCCACTACGAAAACGGCTTCACCGTCTCCAGAGAGGAGGGGGGCTCTGTCAGCATCCTTTTCCGCTACCCGTTTGAGAAGTTAAAAATGTCCGCCGACGACGGCATCAGGAATCTCTACCTGGATTTTGGGGGTCCAGAGGGGGAACTGGTAAGTGGCCCCGATTCTCTTCCAGCCCACGCGCTCCCTTGCTAATGCTGAAGAGGCTGCGAGCGCCTCCTGGAACCGCTGGCAGATGGGTTTACTGATTAAAGCATTTATATCCCGCCTTTCC
>NW_015234536.1:0-701 GCF_001447785.1 Gekko japonicus | reverse complement strand
GGGAACATTGACCCCAACTATTTCCCCCAGCGAGGGCAAAAGACATTGCCTTGGATTCTGACTAGCCTTTCCATCAACATAAAGGCTTCCACTTCTGGAATGCTCTCTCCCCTCCCCCCCAGTTACAGATGTTCCTTTTGGGGAGCCTAGTTGGGCCAGGATCTAAGAAGCCATCAAACTACCTAGTTACCTCAGCTGCCCGCCTTTAGTCCATCAGAAAAGAGGAAAATCTATTACTAGTTGGTAGATTTTAAGGAACAAGCATGGGAAGAAGTTACAGCAGATCTTTTGGCATCCTTGCAGGCTCTCTGTCTCTCCAGGAGTTGATTCCACCTCCTCTTTTAAGTTAAAAGTTCACGAAAACTTTCCAGGAAGCTTCGCAGAACAATGTGCTGGGATGTTGTGACTCCATCAGCATGTAAACCATTTTGGCAGGCAAGATTAGCTCCTCCAGACAGGGACAGCATAACCTCCCAAAACACCACAGTCTGTATTTTCAGAAATGCCAAGCAAGCCTGTCACGTACAATAGAAACATTTAAGTCCTTGAAAATAGAATGAGTCAGGATGTTCTAAGGTTTCATATTATGGCCAACCATGATACTGCAGCAGTCCCAATTGCCCCTTCCCCCCATAGTACTTTTCCTAGAAGACAGGAGATCCCAAGGAATAGGCATTCAAGAGGAGGAGGAGGAGATTGGA
>NW_015234535.1:0-701 GCF_001447785.1 Gekko japonicus | reverse complement strand
GGCCTTACAAAACTCTGTCAGGTGACCTATAGTAGTGTCATGTGGGACATAGTCCTAGCTGGATTCAAATCCTAGTTGCTGGTCCTAAGTCTTAGGTCAGTTGAGAAGGGGATGCCTGTAAGGTAAGTGAGCTTATTCTTACCAACCAATGAAGGCAGCTTTTTAAGCAAGGAAACTCTATGAACTACCTCTAAAAAGTAATAGCGTGCTTTTAAAGTACCAATAGACAAAACCAGAGTTACTAAGTAACTGGTAAAAGCACTATCATCAACAACAAAAAAGGATAAGATCACACATGAGATGATGAAGTGAGAAACCCCTGTCAACTTCATTCACAATGGGGTTGGTAATTACAAATATAATTGAGAATTCCATGAGCATTTAATTGTGTTGTAAAAAGAGTTTCTGCTCATGTACAGAATAGACTTTCAGTTTAATCTTTTTTGTGGCCTGAGCTTTGGTCACAAAATCAAAGTTCAGATAGGCTTGAACAAACATCCCCACCCCCAAATGTGACTTTTAAAAGACAAACTACAGGTGAAGAGACAGTTCTGTGTGAAGAATTTGTTGTGGTTTTTAGAAAGGTAATTGGCAGCATCACACAGCTGCTTGGAAAGATATAGAAAAATCTCTGGCAGAAGGAACATCTAACCTTTTCCTTTAATGTGTTGCCCAGTTTGGTGTAGAGGTTAAGAGTGGCA
>NW_015234534.1:0-701 GCF_001447785.1 Gekko japonicus | reverse complement strand
CCCCCCCCGAAATGACCTCTGATTCCGACCCAGCTAAAGCTTCCGATCAGTCTTCAAGCGAGAATACTACAACTACTATATGACAGTCATCAAGGAATTCACCGAGCCCGAATCAGAAAAACAAAACTCGCAGCAGTCTTTCGGCTGGGCAGAACCGGTGGCCGTTGTTCGAAGTGGGAGCTCCACTCGTGATAATGAGCCCAGGCGCGAGTCCTTACCTGAGAAGGTGCTCACAGCATCTTTCTTGCGCAGGTCGAAGCATTTCATGTAGCCATCCTGGGACCCGCTGAGGAGCATGTACACTTCCGTGGGGTGGAAGCACACCTTGTTGACGGTCCGCTTGTGCTCAGTGAAGAGCTGGTCCTGCTTGTTGCGGGACGGCTTGCCGAGGTTCCAGGTCACGACCACGCCGTTGGTGGCCGCCGTGGCCAGCAAGTTCTCGTCCATCTGGTGCCACACCACATCCGCGCAGCTGAAATTCAGGGAGGGTTTGCGGCCCACGCGCAGGTTCAGTCTCTCCACAAACTGGTCTTCTTCTATGGAGTAGATCTTGAAGATGTTGCGCCCGGCGACTACCACCTGGGCTGCATCACGACACACGCTGATGGCGTTGGCAGGGGCGTCCAAGTGGCAGGACATGGTGCGGCCCGTGATGGTATTGCCGCCAAGGGCAGTGGTCACTCTCGCCATTTTCTCCATGG
>NW_015234533.1:0-701 GCF_001447785.1 Gekko japonicus | reverse complement strand
ACTGCGTGGTCACTCTCTACCTCCATCGTCTCTGGCAAGATTTCTTTGCAAAACATTACGTGCAAAATTGCAAATAGCTGTCATTCTTGCCAGGAGGACAAATGTCTCAGATCATCTGCAGTTGCGCTTACAGCTGATGCATACTTGGGAGTGGTGGGAGGAGGTGGTGAGGAGGCACATAGAGACCAGAAAGGAGTGTCTGCATTCCTTTTCTGGTGTGTGCGCACAAATGTTGACTGAGGACTGGAGCACAAGGACTTATGAAGCGATGGTCCTTGTTGGACTGGTGGCATCTCCTCTGGTGTGTGGCTACATTGCTGATGCAGAGTAGCCTGGCAATACCCAAGAAGGTTCTGCAAGCCCTACTGGACAGCTAGAGTCTATCTGTAGATGTGTATATAGGAATGTCTGGGCACAGCCTTAATACTTCCATCTTCCATACCTCTCCCAGAGGATGCAGGATGCTCTGGCATCTTGCAGAACATGAAGAGCAGGATCCTCAAGCTTATGATCATGGCTGACCAGGCTTCCCCACTGAAACCATGGCTGATGCAAGCTGTCAGTATGACCAGAACTCCACCAGATGTGGGCTTTAATCACTGGCTCAGTTACTACTGCTTTCCTGTGCAGCATGCCTTTGGATACCTTAAGCTAAGAAGAAAAGGCCTTCCATGGGTTCTGGATATGAAGGAGGATCTGGT
>NW_015234532.1:0-701 GCF_001447785.1 Gekko japonicus | reverse complement strand
GTTTAGATAAGACTGCATCAAAGGAGGGGGAAATCTCAGAAAGTGGAAACTTAGGAGAGATAATAGTGTAATGTGGATGCTCCCTCCCCAAACCCACCCCAATTTAGAGGCCAAGCCAGAACAAAGCCTCTGTTCGAAAGCGACCTTAGCCTGACTCTCAGATGGCTATACCACACTGGGTCTCCTAAATTTCATCTGCGTTGAACATATTTGGTTATGAAATGAATCTCGGCACTAACAGCCTACAGATGTTTCAGTATTGACAAATAACCCGCCCTCTGCCAAGCTCAGAAATCACGCAGCTGAAACGGTCTTGGGATTGGTTCAGCAAGTCACTCGAGCTTTGCTGACCTTCAGCACCTTTACTCATTATGTAGTAAGCAAGCTCCATGCCCCAAGTTGTGTAAGGCCTTGCACAAGAGTTCATGCCATGTTCTAATAAGCAGGTTCTACAGCAGATCTGGTGCTCCCACTCGCACAAGTTGTTCAATGTCTTGTACAAACCCAAGTGACTCCTTTGCATTTTAATGTCACCTTTTTCAAACAGTGTTCAAGCACAGGGAGTAGAAGTCAATAGGACCTTAGTGAGGCAGCAACAAAAAGTCACACTCATAGACAGATATATCTATGGCTGCTTCTCAGGAGAGCTTAGAAAACGTCCATCATGGTTTTTTCCTTCTAGGGATGCCAGCCTCCAGGTG
>NW_015234531.1:0-701 GCF_001447785.1 Gekko japonicus | reverse complement strand
CTCCACAAAGTTTCCAACACATTGGGGATACCTGTGGAAAAATATGCGCTAGTTTAGTCGGGGTTAAGTACCATCTTAAAAGCACTTTCATGTTCGCTTCTTGAATAGTCGACGATTTGGATATTTGTGCTTGCGTTTGCCATATCTCAGTGCAATTTTCTTCCGTAATGAGTTGTTGTAGATCTGAGATCCAAGCATTCTGATAGCTTAATCATTGAGCCTTTTGTGTATTAAGCAAAATTAAGTAAATTTTGGAGATAAGACCTTGTTTTTTAGTATGCTTGGCGAGAATTCGTTCAGTCATGAGGCGTGTTAGTAATAGAAGTTTTAATGCCTGAAGAATCTGTAAGATGCTGTAACTGCAAATATTCATACCATTTGATATTCATTTTATGTTTTCTTTCTAAATCAACTTTCATGAGTAGTTTTCCTTTGTGAATTACGTCTATAATTCTAGTTATACCCACAGACTTCCAGGTAAAAAATGAATTGGGGTCTCTTGCTGGTAAAAACCACGTTTGCCCTGTGAAAGTGCTTAATTGTGAAAATGGCATGGTTATTTTGGATTTGTTCAAATACCATATTTTAAGCATTGCTCTTAAGAAAGGGTTTGTGACCAATTGACACATTTCCTGAGATGTAGTTTTCCATAAAAGTTCATGAAGGTTTGATCCTTTTGAAGTTGTTTCTTCAATCCATTT
>NW_015234530.1:0-701 GCF_001447785.1 Gekko japonicus | reverse complement strand
CAGCAGCAGCAGCAGCAGCAGCAGTAGTTTAGGAGGGAACGGCTTAAGGCTGCACTATGACGTTTGGATGGCTCCACACCAAACCCAGCTGAATCTGGAATTGCCACGATTTCCTCATCCCATTTTCTTGGACCTCCAGTCTTCTGATGACATTGCAGCCAAACCTCCGGACTATGTTCTGCGCTTCCGTCTTTTTAAAAGGCCTAACTTGTAGTTATTATTCTTTTTCTCTACTGAAAACACACCTGCAAAGCAACAGTCCTGTGTGGACAATCAGAGCACAAGTGAAGACTCCCGGGTTATTATGCTTTGAAAACAGCCTCTTTAACTAACCAGACTGGAAGGAAAAGGATTATTTTACTGTTTTCTCCACGCTGGCTGAATAAAGTGGCAGGGTTTAAGATCTAGTTTGCTGAAGCTTTATAGCAAGCCAAGTCCCTGACTCTTCCCCATTTTTAAGTGATCGTTACTTCTTGCATGCTTTCACTATGACTTTTTAAAAAGAGCATTTACATTGGCTTGCTGTTATTTTTTTTTTAAAAAACACCCTGTACTTAAATTCCTTCCCCCCAAAAAGCTGACGATTAAACATTTATCCATCAGCACCCAGAGACAATGGGTGAGCCCCAAGAACACAATGAATTAACCTGAGAACAAGGGGGCACACAGAAGTGCCTTATACTGAATCGGACCACTGGTCC
>NW_015234529.1:0-701 GCF_001447785.1 Gekko japonicus | reverse complement strand
GTATGAAATCCCTAAGTCTTTCTTCCTCCTACACAGCTTCTTCACCACTTGACTGGCTTATTTTGTTCATATGGCCTGTACCAATCTTCACATTCACGTCTGAGAAGTGTGCTCTGAGAATACGGTTGTTTCATTTTCAGGATGAGAAAAATAAAAGAGACAATATCACCGGCTCTTATTTTCTTCAAGATGTCTGAGCTTAGCGTCTACCTCCCTTGGGAGCCCATTATCACCTAAGCCATGTTCTCCCAGCAATGACATTCTCTCCCAAAAAAACACTGCGGTGGAAAAGGGAATAAGGGGGAAAAGAAACTACCACATAAATCTCACCTCTTTGGCTTCTCCGGAGAAGGAGATCTAATTGGGTTTAACACCTCCACTGGAATTCCCATTCAGTTTTGTTAAACTTGAGACCAACGTGGTAGAGAGAAACAGGAAACCATTCCAAAAGTGCTTTGGAAATAGGTTGTACGTGTTCAGTACATCCAATGCTCATGGCAGAGAGGAAACACTGCAAGACTATTGACATGCTGCTATTGGAATGAATTTTGTGCCAACTGTTTGGGGGGCCGAATTTTCGGTTTCGTGCTAAAGTGGTAAGCTAGGAGCAGGAGAAAGGTCTGGGACACAGAAAGGTGGGAATGGGTTCCCCTGTAAATGCTCATCTGTTTGGGGGGCATGCAGGTATCTTGTTTCAAGAA
>NW_015234528.1:0-701 GCF_001447785.1 Gekko japonicus | reverse complement strand
ATCAAGGCAATCTGGCTAACAGGCTGACAAATACTGCAGACTGAAAGACACAGAATGTGAAACAGAAGAAAAAGATATCTAACCCAGTGCCCTGTCAGAGGCAAGACCTTCTGCCCGTGGAGCTGTTCAGGTAGTCAAGATAAGAATAACATATAAGAATATATAAACATTAACATATGAACTCACATGTTTGCAATACATACATTCAAAAACTTGTAAAAAGCAGTCTTCCTGAAGATAACCAAGAGCAAAAAGTGTGCCATATCCTCATCCAAATGGCTTTTCCCCCAGTGAGGAAAATGGCAAAGTACCCTTTCTTTCCCCCTGCTGCCATTTCTCCAGTTCCAGTTACGTCTCTGGAAGGAGTTTTTCCAGTTTTAAAAAAGGCCACCAAATGACCCAAAGTTCAATATTTTTGTGTGTGTGCACGCACTGTGAAATATCAGTTGTTGTTCTTCCATGGCAGGCTGATCTCTACAGAGCAATTGTTTCAGAATAAAAAAAAGCTCCTGGGTTTTGAGCCCATGGCATCTGAGAAGGTAGTTCATGCACCCATTGGTAGGTGGATGGGATTCAATTATGTTGAGATCAGGTGTAAAGGAAAACTCTCCCGGGTCTGTTGTTGACCTACTTGGATGAGAGAAAGAGAAGTCTGTCATTGTATCAGTTCTAGCTTTAATATTCACAAAGCACAACAGGAA
>NW_015234527.1:0-701 GCF_001447785.1 Gekko japonicus | reverse complement strand
CCTCTTTTTTAAAAAAAAAACCAAACAAACCCTGGGTATACCAGGTTTTCTAAAGTTTAATAATACTACATCAATACCTACCTGAACCACAACTGGTACAACTGCTGATAAATGGCTTCCTAACCCTCTAGTACACTGTCCTGTGCAGTCCACTTGCACTATAAACTGTTTATCTTGTGGGTAAGTACTAGTTACAACCTCATGCACAGCTATGTCCTATACTTGCTCAAACAGCACTATTTTAACACACTGTTGCAAAAAAATTTCCTCTGTTAGAGATGAAGGTCACGTATATACCTGGCAAGCAAGAAAGTAATGCAGCAGTGGTATATTTGACGCCGTGCCGTGCTAGTGGCTCTAAGGATTCAATCTGCCACACACTGCCCATGCCACTCTGTGTTCGGGCATGGGCAGACAAGGGAATTAACATGACCCATGCACAAGCCAGGCTGAGTGGGATGGCCCTTGCAATGCTTCAGGCTGCAGGAGCCACTCAGCTAAGACCTGGTCAGCAGCACCAATGAAGGCTGGTCAGCTCACTTGTTGCTTCCTCCTGCATTGCCACCAACTGGCTATCAACCATCAGCAGTGCAAGAGGTGGCAACAGGTGAGACCATACCCATTCTTGGCACCACTGGTCAAGTCTGTGCTGAATGGTCCCTGAGGCACTGGTAAAGCTACTGGGGCTTGGCTCTGCTTGC
>NW_015234526.1:0-701 GCF_001447785.1 Gekko japonicus | reverse complement strand
TATACTATGCTACAAATAAACTCTATTCTTTGCTATGATAACTGACTGTAGTGATTTCAAAGCATGACTACCTAATTTAAACTTATCAAATAATTTATGCAGCAGTTATAGATCAAAAGACGGTGAACGGATCACAGGCTAAAATGAGTTTGGCCTAATTTGAAATGAAACCACTTCCGTTTTTCCCACTTCCCACTTGAAGCATTGCGCATATCCAAAATCCATATTTTATTTTACTGAGAATAAAGGCTAGTGCTTGAGCATTCCATTTACCTACCAATTTTCAAGGGGGAAGACTTTTAATTAGCAGACTGTGACAGCACAAGCGTAAGCAACATCAAATCAAACAGTGTGTGTCAAAATAAATCATAAAAATTTATGAAGGAAGAGAGAAAAGCTATTTAGATTCTGACACTAGAAAACATGTAGGACCTCAAATGCAAGAAAAGATGTTAGGACTGGGTATTCTGTTCTTTTATTGATATGGTGCAGAGGTAGGTATCCTTTTGGCCCAGTGGTGGTGGTAGGGAGACCCATGTCTTCATGTGTAGATTTTGGTGTGTCAGCAAGCTAAAGGGTGGTGGGGAGAGATAAGTGCTGTGCCTGGGAGAAAGCTGAGCACCAGCAGCAATGCCTGTACTTCAGGAGCTTGCCTTGGTTACTTGGGTGGAGAAGCCTGCACCCTGAGCAAAATGGCCTGT
>NW_015234525.1:0-701 GCF_001447785.1 Gekko japonicus | reverse complement strand
CCCCCCCCGTGAACTGCCTCACTCAACTTTTGTAAGGTTTTTAATTTTGTTTTTGACTACACATTTGGATTCACACTCCTGAGATGATTAGGGCTACTGATTTGCCCTGGGAATTGGCAGGCGGCTCTATGAAAAAGGGCAGATGTATCTATATATTTTTAAAAGTCCGGCATGCTCTTTGCAGCCGTTCAGGAGCAGCTGTGCCATGTGTGTATGCCATAGTGATTTGAAGCCACTGTCTTGGTTCCCTGTCCCGTCTCAGCCCAGAGTAGCTAATGCGCCTTCCCACCTTGGTATCTATAAAGGCAGTTCAGCAATCTGCATCCTGGGGGGGAGGGGATAGCTAGTTTTTCCAAGATGGGAGGGGGTGAGTACAGGGTCAGAGGTGAGAGCAGTGTGAAATTGGTGGTGGCAGCTGTCACCTCCTCCATCTGAAGCCTCCAGCTTCACTTGGCTGATCATAGAGCTGGCCTTCTGTATACACATGAGCCCGCCCCTGGGAGGACTCTTATGCAGAGATTTCAGTTGTGGCTCTTTGTGTTTTTAGGCAGTGGGGGGGGGGATAAGATGGGGGAGTGCTGGAGCTTAAGACCTGGATGCTCAACAGCTGGACAAGGCAGAATCATGGTGCCCGGTCAACAATACTGTCAATGGCGACCCCAGAATATGTTCTCCGAAGGCCTGTTCCCCTCCAGTATTGC
>NW_015234524.1:0-701 GCF_001447785.1 Gekko japonicus | reverse complement strand
CTTTAAGTTCTTAACTCGTCTGTGTACCAGTTGTGAAAGGCTCCCACGCACCGCACACACACACACCCGCCAGCGCATCAACAAGATCTGGAAACCCTACTGGGAACTCAGTGACACGGAGCATACAAAGTGCGTAACCCAGGCCCTCCCATAATGTACCTGCAGTAGAATATGGATTTAGCAATCCAGAGGAGGTTGGCACAACATGTGGTTCACCAGGCTGAAGATAGCCTGTGATGTACAATGCTGTAAGGACTCAGTAAACCACCTGCTTTCACTCTACGTAGGAGCTCAACGGCAGGTGATAAATTTATCAACAAATAGATCATAACATATGGCTAGTAGGCTCTAAGAGGCTTTGGACCCTTAGGGGAATTTAAAGCATTTCACATATAGGCCTCCCATTTAACCACCAGGGAAAGGAATTGCCTGCCTCCAACCCCAATTTCCCACCCCCAAGGAACTGAGGAGAAGAAAAATGCCCTGAAGATGGTGACTGTCAAGGAATTTCCCCTACTATCTTCACTAAAGACCACAGGGACTAGGGGATCACCCAGAAGAGACATCACACCAAACTCTGTCTTCCACAGGCACCACCTCAAAAATCTCCTAACATTTGCCAAGGTGGTGTTGAGAACCTACATCCAGTCAGTAATCCTTACAACAATCCATATTACAGAAGAAGAAGAGAAGAAGAGATT
>NW_015234523.1:0-702 GCF_001447785.1 Gekko japonicus | reverse complement strand
TGATGCTCATTTTCTGGGCTGTGATTTGATCTCCTTTTACTATAAGGTTCTTTTCCATCCCCTTGCTGGCTTATTGCAATAGAAAGGATTGTGCAGGCAGCCCTGATTAGTATCCCTGCTAACTCTGACTGGCCAAGGGCCATATTACAGTTCTAGAAGTAAGTTAGTTAATGAACAAGTAAAAGAAAATACCACACATCCTATCACTTCTGGCTGGCAATTAGTTGCCCTCTGGCCAGCAAATAGACATCATCTGACCCACCACCCACACATTTCTGACACTCCTACTACTTTCTGATTGCTGATGTTTAGGCTCAATGGAATTCATATTTATTTAATTTTTAAACTGGGTATGCTGCCTTTCTGTATAACAGAAATTCAAGGCAGCTCACAGTAACAGTAAATGAAATCAAAATTATTACAATATTTAAAACCCAGTACAGAATAAAAAAAACCATGAAGACATAATATGAAATAAATCTAGCTAATTCATAGCACATATATAAAAAAACACAAAAACAAGGGGTGAGAGAGGAAGTATGAACAAGCAGGAGAAAAATTGCTCTGTGGTCTAAAAAACAACAAATATAATACCAGCTAACATCTCTGGGGAGAGAGCTCCATAAATGGGGCACTAACACACAAAGGGGAAATAGGGGGACTACCACACAAAGGGGAGCTCCCTGCCATTCATCTGTTTGG
>NW_015234522.1:0-702 GCF_001447785.1 Gekko japonicus | reverse complement strand
GTTTTTATTCTCATACATCTCCATCTTTTGTAATAATTCTTGTGTTCTAAATATCAATGATGCAGAATTGTATAGCTTCTTCCTTTAAAAACGATATAACACATTGAGAATCTTAGTCCATATTTGCATACTTGTTGCATTATGTGGTGTTGTGGTAAGAGTGTCAGTCTAGGATCTGGAGGAGCCAGCTTCATATCCCTGTTCTGTGATTGAAACTTGCTTGGTGACCTTGAGCCAGATACATACCCTCAGCCTAACCTTGTTCTCAGGTTTGTCATCAGAATAAAATAGGGAGAAAGGTGTGGTATAGATGAAAGAACAAATAACTACATTTCATGCATTCCCTATGCATCTTGCTCCATTCATTATTTGTTTTCTTAAGTTTTACCATTCTCTCACAATTAAAAAAAAATAACTAGAAAGAAAATCATGTGCAGCCTGATCCTAAGCATATTTACTCTGAAGTAAGTGTTGCTCAGTTGGAATGCTGAATGGAACATTCCCAAATAAGTGTATAACAGCACGATCCTGAGGGCTACTTTGGTGGTGGGGGCCAGCTGTCAATGTGACAGCAGTGGTGCTAGTCAGATCTCTATGGACATTCCACAGGAGGGGAAAACATGTCCTCCCCCACAAGGCACAGACTGCAGAGTGAGCACAGCAGAGACCACAGCAACACTGGCAACACCCAGAAGTCAGGCA
>NW_015234521.1:0-702 GCF_001447785.1 Gekko japonicus | reverse complement strand
ATCTGTGGTGACCGGCTGACCCAGCACAACCCCTTTCAGTTGCAGAATCGACACTAAAAGCAAAGATCCCCACATTCCAACATGGCATTTGCAGCTGTGAAATCACAGTTACAAAACAAACCCAAAAAAGGCTATCCATCTTTCAGCCTGCTTGGAACTCAAACGGTTATCCGCAGAATCCTTTCTAAATTCACTATTCACTCCTACGCAGCTCAGCAGGCAAGAGTAATGAATAATAAATAAATCAATTAAGCCTTTTAATATCACAGGTAATTAATGACATCTTGCAGATGCTAATAGAATATTTAGCACCAAATCCATGACATCTGGACTTGCAGGTTTCCAAATTCTGATCCAGCTAATGCAGGTGCAGTGAATCACGGAAAAGGACTTTTATTTTAAATGCCGACAGCCTAGAATCAGACCCAAGAAAGCAAGACATTTAAAGGGGGGGGGGATGACTCATGCTTGGAATCAATCTTTTTTGTGTACCAAAGTTCATAAATCTGAGTAAAAAGAACAAAACAAAACTCCACCATTCTGTAGTTTTTTTCTACCACAATTCCTCATCTCCCCTCTTTTTAAAACAGTTTTCAGTAAGAAGAATCTGGCAACAAACCACCGTCAGTTGTGCTGGCCGTATGTTTGTGCATCTATGCAGCACATATGCACTGCAAACAAGTGATAAAAATGGAACTTACA
>NW_015234520.1:0-702 GCF_001447785.1 Gekko japonicus | reverse complement strand
CACTGCTGCAGCACACGTTATTGTCTCAAAAGACTCTTACAAGCTCTCTGTGGGGGAAATACCTCTCTCTTGCCATTTTCCCGTTGTGACTTTTCCCCTTGGCTGCTTTCCCACTGTGACGTTCTGTTGTTTTGTAGGCTCGGTGTCCCAGAAGGTGTTGACCATCTTGGCACAGCTGGGCCGAGTGCTGGGGTCCCTAGCAGGCCAGTTCAGCTCCATGCCTTACAAAACTGCTCTCTTAGCAGCTTTCATGCTGTTTCTCATCGTTGTGAAACTTGACCCAGGTATGCGAAGGGGAGATGCTTTCAAACACTTACTAGTTTTTTTTAACTTCTGTCTTACAGAGAGATTTGGCACAGCTGGATTTAGAAAGGGGGGGGCTGAGTTATTAGGCAGCTTGGTCTAAGACTGGTGTGTTTGGTGAGGATTGGGACTTCGGGAATGTTTAGAGCTGTGTTGAAGCCGCGCAGATAGCCAGTGATAATAATGTAAGGCTCCAGGGGTCTGAAAGAGGCCAGAATAAGGGCACCAGGTCTTCAGGCAGACTGTAATTGTGTATTCCTGCACTGATCTGGGGGTTGGAGCCAGTGTAGTGGTTAAAATGACTTTCCTTGAGCCACTGTCTCTCACCTTAATTTACCTCACGGCTTAACACACCTCACAAGGGTGGTTGTGACGGTAGTTGTAGATAGAAGTAGCAGG
>NW_015234519.1:0-702 GCF_001447785.1 Gekko japonicus | reverse complement strand
AGTCCATTGAGGTCAATGGGCTTAGAATGGTGAAACTCTGCTTAGGATTCTGTTTCAGGTTGCAGTCAAACAGCAGGTTACTAAATTTCTGCCTCTAAATCAAGACAGCGGGGTGATCTCATTGCAAAAAAGTAATTGTCTCCAGGACAGTGCTGTGTTCCATGGATCCATGTTTCATATCAGTTTGCAATATTTTATGCATTACCGCCAGGGCTGACCTGTTGTTGACATGAGTGGAGATTGATATAACGTCCAGCTGACTTCAAGATAGTGAAGGCCAGCATAATCAGAAATCTAATCCAGAAATCTAGGAATCGGGAGTCTCTGGGTCTGCTTGGAACACTTGCAAGTTTGCCTGAGGTGAACAGGTGTTAGACATTTGAGGCTCTATGAATCAAAATGTTGTGTATGTTGGAAAAACGTTTTGTGAGGTTTGATGATTGTGGGATATTGGAGTTGGCAAGAAACAGTGAATATTTACTCGTCTTCATGCTTTGGGATGCATCCTCTGCATAAACTGGACAAGTTTATCTGTACCACCGGAAGCCCCTGTCTTTGTGCTTGTCTGTGTGTATCTTCACATCAGAGGAGATTCCCCGGGAGACTGTAAATCAGACGGCCCAGAAACTCTAGACTGTGAGGCTGTGCTAACTTTCCAAAGTCTTACACTGTGTTGCATTAGAACAAAGTTTGAGTCCAGTG
>NW_015234518.1:0-702 GCF_001447785.1 Gekko japonicus | reverse complement strand
AAGTACGCTTTGCTGAAATCACTCTCAATCTGCGTACTTTCCAGTTATGGTGACAACCGTGATGTTTCGCATGATGTCCCTATAGATATTGTGGTAGTGCGATGGTGTCAGGAAGTGGCAACCCTATATTCATCCCCATTCAAGCTGGTTCCCCAGATCAAGTGAATGGATGAGGTGCTGGAATCAATCATTGTATCAAACTGGCTTTATTACAGAACAGGACACACAGTACTGTGATGCAAAACCTGGTAGCAACTAGTGACCATTGCAAAACATTGGTAAACATGGAGAGAGCTGGAACATAGGATTGGCAAGAGTAAAACTAAGCTGAGTGGCACAGAACAAAAAGAACACCAGCAGTTGTGCCGGGTTGCAATAGCTCTATCACATCCTTGGCTGTATCTGTAGCCATGTGTTGATGGCCGACTGCAAAGCCCTGCCCTCCTCTAAGTTTCTGTCATCCTCCGCTCTCCCTGGTGGATCCCCTGACTCCAGGAAGACCATGGGTGTTACATCCTCCACCTGAACAGTTACCTCATGCCCGCAGTCCTCACACAGGTTGTGTAGAATGACACAGGAGGCAATGACCGCATTAATGTTCTCTTCCTCCACTGAAAGTAGTGTTGACAGGCACTGTCACTGCACCTTGAGGAATGCTCCACCACATTCCTGGCCCAACTGTACACCTTGTTGAACCATGCT
>NW_015234517.1:0-702 GCF_001447785.1 Gekko japonicus | reverse complement strand
AATAGATGGAAAGGCAATTCACACATCCACACACCTATAAATTTTTTAAAAACCCATTAAAATGTGAGCATTCTTCCTGTGAAAGCTGAAACACCTCTGCAAGGTGGCCAAAAGGGATAAAGGAAGCCATCCTAAGTAGGCCTACTCAGACAAACTCCAGTTTTGTTCCGCTGGGCTTATGCCCAGGCAAGTATTCTTAGGACTGCAGCTGTCGCAGCTGTAGAGTGTCCATCAATGACCTGGTTTCCATCTCCATATTTAACAACTGAAATCATTAAAAGTAATGGACTCGTCGTTGGGCAAAGCCATTCTTGCTTTCTGTGAATTTACTGGATGTGCTTCTATTGCTGCCTCCTCATGAAGAGCAAAGGTGAAGCCATTTTGCCACCTTTAAAAGGCACGGAAAGGCCAAGAAAGCTTTTTCTTCTTTGGGGGTGTGTGTGGTAAGGTGAGAAGAATCACATCAGCAAATTTGTCTGGTCTTTGTTGTGTCCATGAATGGATGTATGATAGCAAAACTGCTGATGCTTGATAATATTTGATGCCTGATAATATTCTTAGAAATTCACCAATCTAAATGAGATTGTCCCATGGCAGCAATCAAAGGCAGCTCTCTGCCATTATACAGCTGAAGATTCAATGCGCTAATTTAATCTTGGGGTTTTGGGACCAGTTCCCATAAGAACATAAGAAGAGCCCTGC
>NW_015234516.1:0-702 GCF_001447785.1 Gekko japonicus | reverse complement strand
GCGAGCCCTGAACTGGGCTTTCCCAGTCTATGACAGTCCATACTAATTTGTGCCAGGATGGCTCAGTCCCCTTCATTTTGGGCACTGCATGTCCCACCATCACCTTGAAATTCGAGGCCAATGTTGAGGTGCCTAGCTTTATTTTTCCTTAATAAAAACAATTTCGCAGTCGAGCCTGGCTTCCACTGCAAAAAGCACATGGCAGGGGAGTCTGGGGATTGCATGTTCCAGCGTGTTCCAGTTCCTTCCATGTTTGGCACAGCTTCTGGGGGGGCACTTCGTTTCCCACTGTATTCCCTATCCCATGCTTTCCCTCTTTTTTTCCTGGCAACCCCCCTATCCTCGCTTTTCTCTGTCTCCTTCCCTCATTCCCACCCACCAGCCCATCTACCTTTGTTTGACCCCATCTTCACTTTCCCCTCCTTCCCTTCCCCAACAACTTCTACTAGGGGAAGATCTGGCCCAGTTACGCTGTGCCAGCCCAGCCCCTAGGGTGGGTCCCATTGCATGGTGCTAGCTGGGCTGGGCACAGTTGTACAGCAGGGAACCTTCAAGGACTTGAGAGGAGTCCCTTATTTTCCGCTGTATCTCTCCCCCCATACTATTTGTCTTTATTTGCCAGCCCCTGCATGCTCCAGTTTGCATGTTTCCTTCTCTGTTACCGTACTCGTAACCAATGCTTCCTCTAAACTGCGGAGTCTT
>NW_015234515.1:0-702 GCF_001447785.1 Gekko japonicus | reverse complement strand
CATCTTCAGTGACTGTAACAGGGCAAAGGGCAGAAAGTGGCTTTGTTCTTTCTTGACACACAGATCCCAAGTTACTGAAGGACTGATAGGTAACAAAAGCAATCAGAATGCTCCCAAGGACCCAAGACAGAACTGGAGGATGGTGTGATCTCCCCCATGTTCGGTAGTGCACTGCTCTACCCTGGACTGTCTGCAGCTTTCTAGTAGTTGTGAAGGGCAGCCTCATGTCATCTAGCCTCGAGGTTACGAAGGAATGAATGATGGCTGTAAGGTACAACTAGAACACTGCCACGAGGCATTTCTATTCCCCGGGCTAGAAATATAGAGATAACTTTCACCTTGTAGTCTGCCTTTGAGTTCTGACCCCCAGATAGTGTTGCTTTTAAATTTTTCAGCAAACACATGCAAGTCCCTGTGGCTTGCGCTAGTCAGTTTCCATTAAGTCCAATGACATGAGAGAACTGATAAAACCTGACATGGCATTGGAGTGCCAAATGTCAAAGAGGGGGAGTGGAGGTGGATTTTTGTGTTCGGTATAAAGGCTTCCCCCCAACATACCTTCACTAAGTACTTTATCTCGAAGTCAGGGAGGGAGAGAGAAGAGCTTACTTTAGATCCAGGGTGGCTAACTGATGGATCATATGGCAGGATCTGGCACCTGATGACCCTGAGATATTTTAATCAAGGGGAGTTAAAAACACT
>NW_015234514.1:0-702 GCF_001447785.1 Gekko japonicus | reverse complement strand
CCAAAGTGGCTTACATCATTCTTCACTCCGCTGTTTCACCAAGACCTGAGTTAGCAGGGAACACAACACAGGAGGAGGAGTTCGGCCACAGTCCTTTGGGAAATCTTCCCATGCAAACAGCCCTCGCTTGTTCCTCTGAGTAAAGTTCAGCCAAAGACCACGGGAACAAATCTCGAGGATTAAAGGCAGAGCAAAGTCTCATCAGGGCAGGGCAGAAGGGGTCTGGGTTGACAGGTCACCTGCTCTGGCAACCCCCACTTGCCCACCGCTGGTGGGAGAAAAATACACTTAAAAATGCCATTAGTCCAACGGCATGATGCCACTTCTGGGGGAAACCTGGACGTGGGCCAGGCCTCTCTAGGAATCACCAGAAACGCCTATGTTTTCCCAGCAATTCCTAAGCAGGCATGACATCAGTCCTGGGTTTTCCCTGGAAGTGACGTCGTGAGGGCTGCCAGCTCCTTGTTGGGAAATCTCTGGAGATTTGGGGGTGCAGCTTGCGGAGGGCATGTTTTGGGGAAGGGTGGAACCTTAGCAACCACCCTCCAAAGCAGGGCCCCCCCCTTTGAAAGGAGCTCAACTCTGTAGTCTGGAGATCAGTTGTAATTCCAGCAGATCTCCAGGTACCACCTGGAGGTTGGCAACCCTATAAACTCATACTGAGTGCACCCTCCCTTCCCCTGATAAGAGCCTCAGGAGAGC
>NW_015234513.1:0-702 GCF_001447785.1 Gekko japonicus | reverse complement strand
AAATAAATAAATAGGTGTTATTACAGACATATTCAAATAACGACCTTGCGAAAAATATGGCTGCACGAAGATTCTGGAGACA
The DNA here is from genome assembly GCF_001447785.1 of Gekko japonicus. Lineage (NCBI taxonomy): Eukaryota > Metazoa > Chordata > Lepidosauria > Squamata > Gekkonidae > Gekko > Gekko japonicus. The sequence continues at coordinate 620 of NW_015234513.1, read as the reverse complement.
AAGAGAATATTCGCAATGAAGGGGGTGCCTACGCTTCTGCAACCTGTCGAATGACTAAAGACACACTCTTCTTTTCCTCCTCCTCGACACATTTCAGACAATTAAGGATTACAAGACTCTGCGGAAGGAAACCCTTTCATTTGGGGGAAAATCTTGTGTTTTCTCTTCCCCACCATAGCAGCAACTCATGGCCAGATATTCCTCCCAGGAGCTGAGAGTGACATTTAGAACATGCCAGCGACCACCCCAGTCCATCACTGAACACTGATGATGCACAGATGAGCCACGAAAGCCGCACTCCAATGATGAACCAAAGGCAATTTTCTCATGCCCCCCCTTTTTTGTGGCATGCCCCACCACGGACCCTCTTGAGCACTGGTTGAAGTACCCCACCCTCCACATCTAATTAAAATCCTAAAGGTCACTAGACAGCATCTTCCACCAGATTAATTCATTTCATATGCCTCGCAGCCAATTAGTCTAAAATTGATTTAAGGTGTGTGTGTGTACAGAGACTAATTATTTCCTGAACCCAGCAGCGGTACCTGGGCCCCATAAAACTGTAACGACAACCATCTCCGTCAAATGATCAAAGGATGTTTGCGCAAACCGGCATAGGT
>NW_015234512.1:0-702 GCF_001447785.1 Gekko japonicus | reverse complement strand
TTGTTCCAACCACTCCGCTGTCGCCGCTGCCGAATTGCTCCTGCCACACACCTCACACATGATTTGATATTTGGATGCAGTGTTGATATTGCATCTAAGCTGTGCATCTGTTGCTTGTATATGCATGCTTCTCAGTGCATATGATGGTGCCAGTGAAGAATAGGGGAGGCAATATTTCTTGGCGCTTGAGCAGTATAAAATGCTCCAGTGCTCTATAGACTGAAACATGGCCGTAAAAATAACACCATGAAGTTTTGTGTTTCTGGCCTCTTGGTGGTTCCTTGTCACATTTGCTTATTTTTACAGGGCATCAAATATGAAAGTTTGCTGCTGTGTCTGGAATGGTGTTCTCAGAGGGAAAGCGAACCGTTGCAAGGAGTGGTTGTTTTGTGGCAAATTGCTGAACAAATGACCAATTACAACAGGTTTTAAAAACCCCGCAGAAGTTTGTTCCTGGAAGGTACCTTCTGGATTAGTGTTGAGGTGGTCACTCTTGGCAACCGTTATGCAATTAGCTGTGATCATTAAGCATCTGATAGTGCTTAAGAGAACAGCCTGTTACCATGGAATGTTCTAGCCCAGTTCTAGCAAGGGCAATTAAATTTCTTCTTTCGGTGTCTCGTGTTACCAACTGTTGCAGAATATTATGGCAATCTTATTCAAGCAAATCTGTAACAGGTGACTTATTTCCTCTCCCCCCCC
>NW_015234511.1:0-702 GCF_001447785.1 Gekko japonicus | reverse complement strand
AAAAAATGTCCTGCTGCCCAAAATAGTCTGGCCGTTTGCCAGGCCCCCAACCCTCCACTCCAGGGTTTCTGTTCTAAAATTCACAAGGGAGCCTGTTCTGTCCTCCTGGCAGAGTTACTTCAGGTCAATTGGCTTTTGGGAAGAAAAAGCGGAAGCCCGCTGCTGCCACCTTCTGGAATTGAACCGAAGAGAGTATGTAAAACCTTCAGATATGGGTGAGGCGCAATGTTGTGGGAACTGGGTGTTTTCACACACGCTTGGTTAAATTAAGACTGTACCCTTGCAAAAGAGAAGTTACATCTTCCAGCTAAGCCTGAGAAATAGTTTGGAGATGAAGCAATATAGCTAAGTGGAGCAGGAGAGAGACAAGCAGCAGCACACCTCTGTATGCCCTTCCCCTTTTTCTTCTGGGACGTGCCTCTCTATGGCTGCGGTCAGATGACAAGTTTGGCATGCTCTCATCGCACCTCCACATTAATCCGGTGTCCCTTGTACCAGGGAATGTCAATCACACATCCCTCATGAACCAGCTGGAGCATGCGATCACCCCATTGCCAGCTGTCCAGACTTGGCCACCTTTGTGCCCACGTGTGCATAAGTGAATTTTTCCATTTGTCAGGGACTCCCAAGCTGGGCGTGCATAAATGCTTACATACACCTCGCTTACTGTGTGAAAAAATGGCAGCCATGAACCGGAAGCTC
>NW_015234510.1:0-702 GCF_001447785.1 Gekko japonicus | reverse complement strand
ATTCGTGGACCATGACTTTCTTGCCTCTCATTCTGCTGCAACCCAAAATACCCTCCCCTGTGCTGTTCCTGGGTGTCCCAGGGGCAACATTTTAGGAAGCATTTTGGACTGTATCAGAAAGGGAGAAAGTGGGCAGAAATCCATCTGTCTGTGGAAACACTGCAATGGGGACCAAGCCATTAACTGAACTTAGATTCTCAGGTAGTTTTGCCTGTTTATATCTAAATGCACAGGTGGGAAGAATATGTGCATCTCCCTATACTTGTGATGTGGTTGTAAGCCTTTTGAATACACTGATGAATTGGAGAATGAATTGGAGAAAGGGGGTGATTGTGCCAGTGCCAACATATTATGGATTTGTCATACAGTGGTGATGGAAGGTTCTACACAGAGCAAAGGACACAGGAGTATTTTGTCCTGATGTTAAAATCTACAGCCACAGACGAAGCCATTTGTCAGTCTTGCCTGTTCCTCTTTCCATGTGATTCTCCTCTATGCCTTCCAGTCCTTTTGTACTTTAATCAGTAGCTGCTACACACAACTATCCCTAAGATGCTTTAAGATTCTTCCAAATACTGAAGATCGGCCATTGGTTCAGACAGTCTTTTCTGTAGTGGAATGCTTCCATAAAATCCCAGCCTTGAAATCTGTGTTCTTCACAATTGGGCTAAAGCCTGTTCTGCTAGCATCTTGAACAAATGA
>NW_015234509.1:0-702 GCF_001447785.1 Gekko japonicus | reverse complement strand
TGCCTGGGCTACCCAGGTCAGGGCAGGAGAAGGTCTTGTTTTCCTGAGCCAGTTCATTATCAAATCAAAGCCAAAGCTCTGACTCATCCTGCATCTTATTGTATTGCTTTATCTCCCCCCACCCTAGACTCCAATACTGGAAGTTAGGCAGGCTGGGAGGAAAAGGCTGAAAATGCCAGAACGTGTACCTTTTATTTACAAGTAGACTCTCACCCTCTTCTTGAGGGCCCGGGAAAGGAGGGTCAGGCCCACGGGCCAACTCACACCCACTTGTGCCTGCTCAGGATTTCAATGAACTGTAGAACGGGGACCTCTTTTCCTACCGGGCTCAGGTTTGGCAAGGCAAACCCCTTGGGTGCAGGAGATAAACCAGGACCATTACATCCCCGTGGGGGTGGGGGGGGGTGGTGGAAAAAGGGGAGCACGTGCACCAGAAATGTGTGTCCCATTAAAACAAAAGGGAGCAACCTTTGGATTGATTTCCTCCTCCAACTGCTTCTGCGTTTCCTGGCTGCACCCAGACGGTTAATTTATGTTCAGGGCATTTCCCTAAGTGCTCCCTGTGGTTGGCTTTTCAGGGCTGGCCGAGGGCTGGGTGGCATCCACGCCAACTACCGTCATGCAGCTATCCCAACCAATATAATCAGAACAACAATATCACAATCTCAGCTCATTTTGTAGGCCATACTCTGGACATAATGT